>NC_057800.1:186758067-187041281 GCF_018294505.1 Triticum aestivum
AAAGTAGCACCATGATCTTCATGATAGAGAGTCTCCTATGTTATCACTTTCATATACTAGTGGGAATTTTTAATTATAGAACTTGGCTTGTATATTCCAACGGTGGGCTTCCTCGAATGTCCTAGGTCTTCATATGCAAGCAAGTTGGATGCACACCCACTTACTTTTCTTTTTGAGCTTTCATAAACGTATAGCTCTAGTGCATCAGTTGCATGGCAATCCCTACTCACTCACATTGATATCTATTGATGGGCATATACATAGCCCGTTGATACGCCTAGTTGATGTGAGACTATCTCCTTCTTTTTTTGTCTTCTCCACAACCACCATCTATTCCACCTATAGTGCTATGTCCATGGCTCACGATCATGTATTCCGTGAAAGTTGAAAAGGTTTGAAAACATCAAAAGTATAAAACAATTGCTTGGCTTGTCATTGGGGTTGTGCATGATTTGAATATTTTGTGTGATGAAGATGGAGCATAGCCAGACTATATGATTTTGTAGGTATAAGCTTTCTTTGGCCATGTTATTTTGAGAAGACATAAGTATTTTTTAGTATGCTTGAAGTATTATTGTTTTTATGTCAATATTAAACTTTCGTTTTGAATCTTACAAATCTGAACATTAATGCCACAATAAAAAGAATTACATGGATAAATATGTTAGGTAGCATTCCACATCAAATTTTTTGTTTTTATCACTCGAGGATGAGCATGAATTAAGCTTGGGGATGCTTGATACGTCTCCAACGTATCTATAATTTTTTATTGTTCCATGCTATTATATTATCTGTTTTGGATGTTTTATATGCATTAATATGCTATTTTATATAATTTTGGGACTAACCTATTAACCTAGAGCCTAGGACTAGTTTCTGTTTTTTTTCTTGTTTTAGAGTTTCACAGAAAAGGAATACCAAACGGAGTCCAAACGGAATAAAACTTTCGTGATGATTTTTCTTGGACCAGAAGACACCCATGAGACTTGGAGTGCAAGTCAGAAGAGCCATGAGGCGGCCACAAGGGTGGAGGGCGCGTCGAGGGGGGTAGGGTGCCCCCAACCTTGTGGCGCCCTCGGTGACCCCCTGACCTAGATATTCCTCCAATATATACACATATGCCCAAAAAACTTCCAAGGGAGCGACGAAACCAATTTTCCACTGCCGTAACCTTCTGGACCCGTGAGATCCCATCTTGGGGCCTTTTTCATTTATTATGACATGCTCCGTCATTGTCATATTGCTATGCATGATCATGTAGTTGACATCATATTTGTGGCAAAGAATCATTCATCGTTTTTGATACATGTCGCTCTTGATTCATTGCACATCCCGATACACCACTAGAGGCATTCACATCGAGTCATATTTTTGTTCTAGTATCGAATTGTAATTCTTAAGTTACAAGTAAATAGAAGCATGATGATTTTCATTATTAGAGCATTGTCCCATGTGAGGAAATAAAAAATAAAAAAGGCGGAAAGGCCCAAAAAAGTGAAATAAAAAATGAGAGAAAGAGAGAGAAGGGACAATGTTAGTATCCTTTTTGCCACACTTGTGCTTCAAAGTAGCACCATGATCTTCATGATAGAGAATCTCCTATGTTATCACTTTCATATACTAGTGGGAATTTTTCATTATAGAACTTGGCTTGTATATTCCAATGATGGGCTTCCTCAAACGCCCTAGGTCTTCATGAGCAAGCAAGTTGGATGCACACCCACTTAGTTGTCTTTTTGAGCTTTCATAAACTTATAGCTCTAGTGCATCAGTTGCATGGCAATCCCTACTCACTCACATTGATATCTATTGATGGGCATCTCCATAGCCCGTTGATACGCCTAGTTGATGTGAGACTATCTCCTTCTTTTTTTGTCTTCTCCACATCCACCGTCTATTCCACGTATAGTGCTATCTCCATGGCTCACGCTCATGTATTGTGTGAAAGTTGAAAAGGTTTGAGAACATGAAAAGTATGAAACAATTGCTTGGCTTGTCATTGGGGTTGTGCATGATTTGAATATTTTGTGTGATGAAGATGGAGCATAGCCAGACTATATGATTTTGTAGGTATAAGCTTTCTTTGGCCATGTTATTTTGAGAAGACATAATTATTTTGTTAGTATGCTTGAAGTATTATTGTTTTTATGTCAATATTAAACTTTCGTTTTGAATCTTACAGATCTGAACATTAATGCCACAATAAAGAGAATTACATGGATAAATATGTTAGGTAGCATTCCACATCAAATTTTTTGTTTTTATCACTTGAGGATGAGCAGGAATTAAGCTTGGGGATGCTTGATACGTCTCCAACGTATCTATAATTTTTTATTGTTCCATGCTATTATATTATCTGTTTTGGATGTTTTATATGCATTAATATGCTATTTTATATAATTTTGGGACTAACCTATTAACCTAGAGCCTAGGACCAGTTTCTGTTTTTTTTCTTGTTTTAGAGTTTCACAGAAAAGGAATACCAAACGGAGTCCAAACGGAATAAAACTTTCGTGATGATTTTTCTTGGACCAGAAGACACCCATGAGACTTGGAGTGCAAGTCAGAAGAGCCATGAGGCGGCCACAAGGGTGGAGGGCGCATCGAGGGGGGTAGGGCACCCCCAACCTTGTGGCGCCCTCGGTGACCCCCTGACCTAGATATTCCTCCAATATATACACATATGCCCAAAAAACTTCCAAGGGAGCGACGAAACCAATTTTCCACCACCGTAACCTTCTGGACCCGTGATATCCCATCTTGTGGCCTTTTTAATTTATTATGACATGCTCCGTCATTGTCATATTGCTATGCATGATCATGTAGTTGACATCATATTTGTGGCAAAGCATCATTCATCGTTTTTTGATACATGTCGCTCTTGATTCATTGCACATCCCGATACACCACTAGAGGCATTCACATCGAGTCATATTTTTGTTCTAGTATCAAATTGTAATTCTTAAGTTGTAAGTAAATAGAGGCGTGATGATTTTCATTATTAGAGCATTGTCCCATGTGAGGAAATAAAAAATAAAAAAGGCGGAAAGGCCCAAAAAAGTGAAATAAAAAATGAGAGAAAGAGAGAGAAGGGACAATGTTAGTATCCTTTTTGCCACACTTGTGCTTCAAAGTAGCACCATGATCTTCATGATAGAGAATCTCATATGTTATCACTTGCATATACTAGTGGGAATTTTTAATTATAGAACTTGGCTTGTATATTCCAATGATGGGCTTCCTCAAACGCCCTAGGTCTTCATGAGCAAGCAAGTTGGATGCACACCCACTTAGTTGTCTTTTTGAGCTTTCATAAACTTATAGCTCTAGTGCATCAGTTGCATGGCAATCCCTACTCAGTTACATTGATATCTATTGATGGGCATCTCCATAGCCCGTTGATATGCCTAGTTGATGTGAGACTATCTCCTTCTTTTTTTGTCTCCTCCACATCCACCGTCTATTCCACGTATAGTGCTATCTCCATGGCTCACGCTCATGTATTGCGTGAAAGTTGAAAAGGTTTGAGAACATGAAAAGTATGAAACAATTGCTTGGCTGGTCATCGGGGTTGTGCATGATTTGAATATTTTGTGTGATGAAGATGGAGCATAGCCAGACTATATGATTTTGTAGGTATAAGCTTTCTTTGGCCATGTTATTTTGAGAAGACATAATTATTTTGTTAGTATGCTTGAAGTATTATTGTTTTTATGTCAATATTAAACTTTCGTTTTGAATCTTACAGATCTGAACATTAATGCCACAATAAAGAGAATTATATGGATAAATATGTTAGGTAGCATTCCACATCCAAAATTCTGTTTTTATCACTCGAGGATGAGCAGGAATTAAGCTTGGGGATGCTTGATATGTCTCCAACGTATATATAATTTTTTTATTGTTCCATGCTATTATATTATCTGTTTTGGATGTTTTATATGCATTAATATTAGAGCCCAGTGCCAGTTTTAGTTTTTTTCTTGTTTTAGAGTTTCACAGAAAAGGAATACCAAACGGAATAAATCTTTCACGATGATTTTTCTTGGACCAGAAGACACCTAGGAGACTTGGAATGTGATACGTCTCCAACGTATCTATAATTTTTGATTGCTCCATGCTATATTATCTACTGTTTTGGACATTGTTGGGCTTTATTATCCACTTTTATATTATTTTTGGGACTAACCTATTAACCGGAGGCCCAGCCCAGAATTGTTGTTTTTTCCTGTTTTAGGGTTTCGAAGAAAAGGAATATCAAGCGGAGTCCAAACGGAATGAAACCTTCGGGAACGTGATTTTCTCAACAAACAAGACCCGGGAGACTTGGACCCTACGTCAAGACACAAAAGACGAGGCCACGAGGTAGGGGGCACGCCTACCCCCCCAGGCGCACCCTCCACCCTCGTGGGCCCCCTGTTGCTCCACCGACGTACTCCATCCTCCTATATATACCTACGTACCCCCAAACGATCAGATACGGAGCCAAAAACCTAATTCCACCGCAGCAACTTTCTGTATCCACGAGATCCCATCTTGGGGCCTGTTCCGGAGCTCTGCCGGAGGGGGCATCGATCATGGAGGGCTTCTACATCAACACCATAACCTCTCCGATGAAGTGTGAGTAGTTTAATTCAGACCTACGGGTCCATAGTTATTAGCTAGATGGCTTCTAGCTTCTCTCTTTTTGGATGTCAATACAATGTTCTCCCCCTCTCTTGTGGAGAACTATTCAATGTAATCTTCTTTTTGCGGTGTGTTTGTTGAGACCGATGAATTGTGGGTTTATGATCAAGTCTATCTATGAATAATATTTGAATCTTCTCTGAATTCTTTTATGTACGATTGGTTATATTTGCAAGTCTCTTCGAATTATCAGTTTGGTTTGGCCTACTAGATTGATCTTTCTTGCAATGGGAGAAGTGCTTAGCTTTGGGTTCAATCTTGCGGTGTCCTTTCCCAATGACAGTAGGGGCAGCAAGGCACGTATTATATTGTTGCCATCGAGGATAACAAGATGGGGTTTTCATCATATTGAATGAGTCTATCCCTCTACATCATGTCATCTTGCTTATGGCGTTACTCTGTTTTTAACTTAATACTCTAGATGCATGCTGGATAGCGGTCGATGAGTGGAGTAATAGTAGTAGATGCAGGCAGGAGTTGGTCTACTTGTCTCGGACGTGATGCCTATATACATGATCATACCTAGATATTCTCATAACTATGCTCAATTCTGTCAATTGCTCAACAGTAATTTGTTCACCCACCGTAGAATACTTATGCTCTCGAGAGAAGCCACTAGTGAAACCTATGGCCCTCGGGTCTATCTTTATCATATTAATATCCTACTACTTAGTTATTCCCTTCACTTTTTACTTTGCATTTATTTTACTTTGCATCTTTATCCCAAAAATACCAAAAATATTATCTTATCATATCTGTCAGATCTCACTCTCGTAAGTGGACGTGTAGGGATTGACAACCCCTATTCGCGTTGGTTGCGAGGATTTATTTGTTTTGTGTAGGTACAAGGGACTCGCGCGTAGCCTCCTACTTGATTGATACCTTGGTTCTCAAAAACTGAGGGAAATACTTACGCTACTTTGCTGCATCATCCCTTCCTCTTTGGGGAAAACCAACGCAGTGCTCAAGAGGTAGCAGAGTGCAAGTCAGAAGAGCCATGAGGCGGACACAAGTGTGGAGGGCGCGTCGAGGGGGGTAGGGCGCGCACCCCCAACCTTGTGGGCCCCTCGGTGACCCCCTGACCTAGATCTTCCTCCTATATATACACATATACCCCAAAAAAATCCAGGGAAGGCACGAAACCACTTTTCCACCGCCGCAACCTTCTGCATCCGTGAGATCCCATCTTGGGGCCTTTTCCGGCATCCCACCGGAGGGGGATTCGATCACGGAGGGCTTCTACATCAACACCATTGCCTCTTCGATGAAGTGTGAGTAGTTTACCACAGACCTACAGGTCCATAGCTAGTAGCTAGATGGCTTCTTCTCTCTCTTTTCTTCTCAATACCATGTTCTCCTTGATGTTTTTGGAGATCTATTCGATGTAATACTCTTTTGTGGTGTGTTTGTCGACATCCGATGAATTGTGGATTTATGATCAGCTTATCTATGAATATTATTTGAATCTCCTCTGAATTCTTATATGCATGATTTGATTTCTTTGCAAGTCCCTTTGAATTATCGATTTGGTTTTGCCAACTAGATTGGTTTTTCTTGCAATGGGAGAAGTGCTTAGCTTTGGGTTCAATCTTGCGGTGTCCTTTCCCAGTGACAGTAGGGGCGGCAAGGCACGTATTGTATTGTTGCCATCGAGGATAAAAAGATGGGGTTTATATCATATTGCTTGAGTTAATCCCGCTACATCATGTCATCTTACTTAATGCGTTACTCTGTTCTTATGAACTTAATACTCTAGATGCAGGCAGGAGTCGGTCGATGTGTGGAGTAATAGTAGTAGATGCATAATCATTTCGGTCTACTTGACACGGACATTATGCATATATTCATGATCATTGCCTTAGATATCGTCATAACTTTGTACTTTTCTATCAATTGCTCAGCAGTAATTTGTTCACCCACCGTAATATCTTGAGAGAAGCCTCTAGTGAAACCTATGTCCCCCGGATCTATTTTCCATCATATAAGTTTCCAATCTACAATTCTACTTTCCTATTTACTTTCTTTTGCAAGCTTTTACTTCCCGTTCCATAAACCAAAAATACCAAAAATATTACTTTACCATTTATCCATCTCTATCAGATCTCACGTTGCAAATAACCGTGAAGGGATTGAAAACCCCTTTATCACGTTGGGTGCAAGGTTGGTGTTTGTTTGTGCAGGTATTCGGTGGCTTGCGCGTTGTATCTTACTGGATTGATACCTTGGTTCTCAAAACTGAGGGAAATACTTACGCTACTTTGTGCATCACCCTTTCATCTTCAAGGGAAAAACCAACGCAAGCTCAAGAGGTAGCATTGTCTTAGGTGTGTATATCCACACATTACCATGCGTTTACTAAACTAAGTGCTCAAATTGACGAATTTAGAGCAACTTATCCTAATGTGGGATAATTCCATTGGAATTGAAATGTTGTTGAAGTTGATTCACGAGCATTCAATGGTTATATTCAGTATATCGTACATAACTAAAATGGTTTGGCTTTATCTCTTTTGAAAGAGTGTCAATATTGCATAGCCAATGTTGCAGAATTGTGATTTACCAACATTTCGTTGATGGTAACATGTCGTCCCACACTCCACATATTTGGTCTAAATGAGATCAAATGATACTGCACCCCCTTGCAGTTTGTATGTGGAAATAAGTGAATTATTTCCTATCTGCGGTAATTCAGTTGCATACCGATATCACCACCCCAACGTATATCATGGGCCTTCACATTTGGTTGGGATCTACATGAGGAATAACCGTGGTATGATCATTAATCTGTCGAATACTTTAACCCTATGAAGGGAGTTATTTGCAACCGATACGCTGATTGCTTTTGCAATAAGAACATTTTCTAGCATTAGGGGAGATGTGTACCACAAAAAATGCCAGGAAATGAATAAGAAATGTAATAGACATTTTGTCCACGTACTTAAGAATCTGAAATGCAGGTTCAGGTTCTGAGAAATTTGTAGCATATTGCAAATAATCTGCCAAGTATATTTACTGATGACAAAGGTGTCATTGTTGTGAAGTACCAGAATGAGTGAAGGTACATAATAAATCACCCATCTCCCTATATCAGAGCAAGAGGGGAGAATTCTGGTCACATGAGATTAGGTTCTCATATGTTTCAGTGGAAATAGAGGAGATTGACCCCTCGATCATTAAATATGATTCAACCTCGGGTTAAATGAGCCCTGAGGGATGCGTGGCATCCAAAGCCCAACACATATGTGTACACATTTTTAGGTGTTGGGACATCAAAACAACTTGACTCCATTGCTGTGGGGAATCACAAGGAGTTAAGAGGCGTAATAAGAATTCCACAATGATATTGATTCGTGAGAATCGTATATGAGAAAGTCTACATATGTCAATATAAAATTATTTTCGAGAATTGCTAGAATCGTTTTGGGCCCTGAACCAAATCCATGGAGAGTGTTATTGCACTTATATTGGTTAAATTAAAGGAAGCAATTAAGGAAGAGTGGCACTCTCTCATCATAAGAGAGGTTTTACCATTGTAAAACCTGCTAATCATAAGTATCTTCTGGAGGGAAGAGAAGTGAATTTTTGTTTGGAAACGAAAATAAATAAGGTGGTGAGAAAGCGAGGCTTGTAGCACAAGGGTTTTTTGCTGAAACCCGACATCGGTTATGATGTAGCATACCTTCTTGGTATGAATGGAATTATGTTTTGATACTGAATGTTAATGGTAGTACAGATCCATATGATTGTGTATGTAGTGTCTACATACTCCCTTGTATCAATTAGTTTGGATGATGTATATATTGAAGTCATTGAATGACTGAATATTCTGAATCCAAAGGTAAATTGGAACATACATGTGTGGAAGTTCTGAAGTCATTCTATGACTTGAAGTAGTTGGAGAATTGTGTGGTGCAACCGACTAAGTGAGTTATTCCTTGACAAGGATTGCTCTCATAGTAATGATTGTTGACGTGTATTCATGAAGAAATCCTGGATTGGATTTTATATCATCTTAATTTCTGGTGTTGATGATCTTATCATCAAAGTCTATATAAGACATGAAATACACACAATCATGTTAAGATGGATATTTGGGTTAAACCAAATTATGCTAAGTTTATGACTTGAGCATATCCCCCTAGGATGTCAGTCTTAATATATCCAGAAGTATTGGAGAAGTTAAATATGGATATATTATATCAAAGACACATATGGTCATATTATACCAAATATGGTATACAAATCCTTGAGACATATGGGAGATGGTGAAGTGATAGTTGGACATGAAGTGCCATATCTAAATACCACTGAATCACTTATATATATTACAAAATATGTGAGTCCTGGCACTACAGTTTTTGGCAATTTATTGAGAGTGCAATTCACCGAAAGGTATAAGGTTTGTGTAAGGAATATTCTTGGATATATCCAGGGCACAAAGGATCTTCATCAATTCCATATGGAAAATCAAGATGGGGCCATGGTTTGATATATTGATAATGGCTAATTATCTGATCCCACAATGCCATATCAAAGACTGGGTTTGCTGGAAGAGAATTTTGAGGGAAGTCTTCAGAATAGACTCTAAACGGGTCCTTCTAGTGATCATTCTATTTTATTTGAAGCATCATAAAATGTCGATGACTTCATAGAATGATTGGCCACATGTAAAATCATGTGGAGATTATATTATCTACCAAGATAATGTCACTTGTATTGCTTATGGGTTATATTTATCCTCAAGAGTTACAGAAATGTAAGAGGGTAATTGGCAAATAAATTATTGTGATATTCATAATATATCTACCAATGTTTATATTCTAGAACTAGGTTCGTCAAATTGGCATGAGATAACCTTGATGTTTGCAAAGTTCAGGGGAGTAAAATCCCAAGTTATAACCCATTGGTGATCTTCAAATCACTCATATCGTACTGTTTTTCCCTTTATGCACTACAAAAAATACACTTCCATGATGATACGTGTTTGTCACAGTAGGTCACTTTTTCTGTCATGCATGTACATCCATGACAATTTTATGATAGAATCAAGATAGTCATACTTGTGCTGGCGTAGAAGTGTTCCATGACATTACCAAAATTATCATCACAGAAGTGTCCACTTCCATGACGATAAATGGCGCGTTGTCGGTGTCAAAACCGGCGGATCTCGGGTAGGGGGTCCCGAACTGTGCGTCTAGGCCGGATGGTAACAAGAGGCAAGGGACATGAAGTTTTACCCAGGTTCGGGCCCTCTCAGTGGAGGTAAAACCCTACGTCCTGCTTGATTAATATTGATGATATGGGTAGTACAAGAGTAGATCTACCACGAGATCAGAGAGGCTAAACCCTAGAAGCTAGCCTATGGTATGATTCTTGTTGTGAATGTTGTCCTACGGACTAAAACCCTCCTGTTTATATAGACACCGGAGAGGGTTAGGGTTACACAAAGTCGGTTACAATGGTAGGAGATCTACATATCCGTATCACCAAGCTTGCCTTCCACGCCAAGGAAAGTCCCTTCCGGACACGGGACGAAGTCTTCAATCTTGTATCTTCATAGTCCAGGAGTCCGGCTGAAGGTATAGTCCGGCTATCCGAACACCCCCTAATCCAGGACTCCCTCAGTAGCCCCTGAACCAGGCTTCAATGACGACGAGTCCGGCGCACAGATTTGTCTTCGGCATTGCAAGGCGGGTTCCTCCTCTAAGTACTTCATAGAAGATTTTGAACACAAAGATAGTGTCCGACTCTGCAAAATAAGTTTCCACATATTGCCATAGAGAGAATAATATTTACACAAATCCAATCTGCTAACGTATTCCGTAGTGTGACACACCACAGCCAAGCCTTTATCAGAGTCGTTTCATTATCCCACCTCAGCGCGTCATGCGAGGCGGTTTCCTTGGCACGTCTTGTTAAAGCAGAGATCGTGTCCCCTTATTCCGGGATTCCCATCAATACGGGCGTGGGTAACCCAACCGCTTCTAGGACTCCTAGATTACAGGCAAGTCCAAACGGACACAGAGAGGACGCTTGATATTCACCCTCTTTTTAAAGGGACAAGGCCTTTATTTTTTCCCTCCCGTGCTCAATCAAATCCTTCCCCGACCTCAAGCTCAAACGCCCAAAGTTCAGGTCAGGTGCTCCAAACCTTCAGTCATGTCCGGATCTAGCCTTCAAGGCCGATGGGTGCCTTCCTCCCTCGCGGAAGAAGACATCAAAAAGTTGAGGGAGGCCAGATATCTGACCGTCGAGATTTTGCATCGGCTGCCTCCCCGAGGGCAGGCCGTCCCCACCCCCGAACCCAACGAGAACGTCGTGTTCTTCTCCCACTTCCTCCGGGGGTCTAGGCCTTGCTCTGGATCCTTTCATCAGGGGTTTGATGTTTTATTACGGGCTAGACTTCCATGATCTAGCTCCAGACTCCTTTCTTCATATCACGACATTTATTGTCGTGTGCGAGGCCTTCCTCCGGGTTACCCCTCACTTTGGCCTATGGCTCAAGACCTTTGAAGTAAAGCCAAAGATGATCGAGGGGCAACATGCAGCGTGTGGAGGTGCCTCAATACGCAAGATGACGGGAGCTCCGTGGCCCAAAGGTTCCATCCCAGAGGTGTTTGAATTATGGCAACAGGAGTGGTTCTACATCACAGCTCCTAGAAGTGCCAAGTGGGCGGCCGCCCCTGTTTTCCGCTCGGGCCCTCCTTCACAACTGATGTTGTGGATCAGCAGAGGTCTTTGCTGGGGTCCAGCCAAAGGACGTGCCTATACTGCAAAGCCGCATTCGAGATCTCTTCAATGAAGTTTTCAATTTGGTTGCGGTAATACAAGTTATGCTGGTTCGTCAAGTCCAGCCTTGCAAACGCCGACCTCTTCGCCTGTGGGAGTTCAATCCCGAGGGACCGCGTGTCATTCCAAATTTTCTCGGCCTGACGCACGAGGAGATGTACAAGTCATTCTTCGGACCTCAGGTGGAGTGTCCGGAAATCACCGAGGACGTGGGCCTGAGTAGTAACCGCGCCACCGAACAGGTAAGGCATCTTCCGGCCGAACATACTATCTCTCCTTTGTTATGAAGTTATTTCTAAGAGTTTGCTTTTTGACCAGGACTGGCTAACAAAGGCAAAGTTGATTCGGTGTTCGTCCCCCCTCCTTGAGGGCTTGGAAAATCCGGTATTGGAAAATATGCTCCAGACCGCACCTTGCCCGGAGCCCTTGAAGGAAGATACTGTGGAGGATAATACGGGCGGACGCGGGCCCCCAATGCTGCCCATTCTGACTGAGGGAGCGAGCGTCTCCATGAAGGAAGACGACCAGAAGAGGAAAAGGACTGCACCCGGGGATTCAGAAGCTGAAGCTTCCAAATGGGAGAAGAAGTCTCCCACAGAGGGTCCAACCTTGGGGGCGCTGTTGCCGCACAAAGTCCGCGGGGGGATCAATTCTCCCGCGAGTCGTAAGTGACCAAAATACTTTAATAGTACAAATATGCCATCTTTTTCTTTTGAGAAAATAACCACCACATATATCTTTGCAGTTCGGGCCTTAGCCCCTCTCAAATGAGCTCGTCTTCGAGGGATCTTCTTCCAGAGATGATGGAGAGCGAGACGCCTCCTCCAGACTCCTCCACTCCAGAAGCGGGCGATCCTGAAGTGTCGTCGCGGAGGGCCTCTCCGAGTCCGGTGAGGCCAGAAGATAATCCCATTGACCCCCGAAGCCCCCAGTGTCCGGCTCCCGAAGAGAGCAGACAAAAGAGTCCGGCACCGTCTAGTGTGCGATCGGATGTTCTGAGGGAGTTGGTGGGGCGAGCGGCCATCTCAGATGAACATCGTGTGCTGATGAATACGGTGATGGAGAGAATCTCGTCCGCCGAAAGCGGATTGCATGAAGCTTTTATGAGTCTACTGACAGGCTTTGAGGTACGTAAAAGAATGTATGATAGTCCTGCACATGCTAGGTGTGCCCTGTGTAGATAGTAGCCCCTGAGACTCTGGTTGTCGTTGGAAACGATGACGAACAGAGGATCATATTCCCAGGTAATAACCATACTGCCTCTATGTGCAGGTGATGGAAGCTCCGGTGGCTAGCCGGACTAGCGAGTTTGCCCATTTAGAACGACAGTTGGATGCGGCAGACGCCGACATCGAGCTTGTTAACAAAAGGCTTGACGAGGCACAGGGTAAGTGTCATTATCTGGTAAATGCCACATAGGAAGAGCAGCATGATGCCAGTATCTTTAATATGTTGTGACTGCAGATGGAGCTGCCACTGTTGAAGCCTTGCGGGCAGAACTTGCCCGAGCCAAGGAACAAGTGAGGTTGGGTAATGCGGCTGCTTTGAAGGCGGCCGAAGAGTTGCAAGCCGAGAAGGCCGCGCATGGTGAGAGCCGAGACAAGATGGCCAAGATGGCCACAGAATTAAAAGCTGCCACCGACCGTTGCCGGGTTCTTGAAAAGGAAAACCAAGTGAAGGCATCGGACCTTGAGAAGGCTGCTGCGACGAGAAAAGACCTCCGCTCTGCTATGAGGGCAAAGAAGGAGGAGCTGCGGGAAGCCGGGGATATTGTAGCTGGGAAGTCCTTTATGTTGCGGAGGAAGTTCGGAGATCCACGGTATGCCCCTCTGGATCAGTTGTGGAGTTCAGAGGATGTGTATATGGATTTGGTGGCGAGCGCTGCCGATGCGGCCAAGTACTTCCAGGGTCAGACGGACCGTGAAGTAGACCAGCTGTTTTGGAGACAATTCCATTCTCCCGAGCGTCCGCTTTCATTGACTGACCAATTAGCCGGATGGGCCGAACTGAATACGTTGTCCGGACTCGCCATGAGGTTTGTTGTGGATCAGATATGGCCGGAAAGGCCAAAACTGAACAGCTATTTCAGCTTGGTGCAGCAGCTCCTTAACGTGGTGTCGCGCATTAATGAGATGAAGAGGTCGGTGTGCATAGAGGGCTCACGGATGGCCTTTGCCCGTGTTAAAGCATACTGGGCGGAGATGGATGCTACCACTGTTGCAGCGCGGGATTCGGCCATAGGTCGAATGGCTGCTGAGCACTACTTTGAAGAAGTTCTTGAGGGTGCTCGTTTAATAGAGACCCAGTGCTCAAAAAATATTATGTTTGAGTGATATGTAATCTCATTGTAAGCGAAATGCTTGTATAAATTTTTATAAGGCTATTTTTATACTTTTGCGTGAAAGTAATATGATGCCTCCTGGGCGGCCGTTTATGTATACATGTGTATAACCTAAAAGATTGCAGTCGTCGGCTTCAACCCCCACGCATATAATGCGGAGGTGCTCGCAAAAACATGCGTTCACACTTAACCCAACGTCTTGGTCCTATTAAGGAGGTGATAGCGGAGCGAGCGAGGCAATCAGACTATAATGCTTTAGCACTTTCACTTAGCCATAGGAGTTTGACAGTGGGGCTACTAGATAGCCCCTGGTGGCTCCGCACTCTCCCGATTCCGGGGTGCGTACATGCCTGGCCGAAAAACGGCCCTTCGTTAAGGCGGAGGAATTCTAACATTCCCACAGGTCATCGAGTGGTTGACCAGTCTCACGCTATCATGACAGTCAGTTTTCGGCTTTCTCTACTAAGGTGCTCGTCCGGATGAACCAGGGCACAATCGCAGTAGTTCTCCTGGTGCTACCTTAGCCGGTAAAGCAGAACGTAGGGCACCAAAACACAGGAGCCGGGCGAACCCAACATTTGACCAAAGACAATGATTCGGAGCTGATGCATATAGGGCCAAACTCGCGACGCCGAACACTCCCTAAGGTATTCGGTCTTTGTGGTATAAATCGAGCCTAAATAATGGCCTTTGTAAGAAGCCCCTTGTGTCCAGGTACCTGCATTGTTCTGGCGTTGCCACATGCCAAGACGTCAGCATCCTTCTCAGCTATGGATATGTATCAACAAGAGAGAGTAAAAAAGGTTTACGCAGGGTCTTAATCTAAAAAGAATCCTTGGAGCGGGTCCCTGCTGCACGTCTGCACCTGTGTCTCCGTTGTGTCGTATCCTGGACGGGTGTAGCACGATGATCGTCTGTAACAGAGAGGAATTTAGGTGAAAAAGTTGTCGTGCAAAAAGGATAGTTTTTTAAAGAAACCATGTATAATTCAAGATGAGAAAAAATTGCCATTTGTCTGCGCGCGTTGAGCCCCTTGTATTGACAAACAGGGGTGTGACCATTTATTCGGTATAAGTAGCGGCACCGGACTCGATCTGGTCCGGGCGCCTTTAGTGTGCGGCTGCCAAGGCAGCCTCACTCTCTTCGTCGCGCAGAGATCGCTTGATATTTCCGTGCACTGAAATGATGCCACATGGACCAGGCATCTTGAGTGTGAGGGAGGCGTAGTGTGGTATTGCATTAAAGCGAGCGAAAGCTTCGCGTCCGAGCAGTGCTTGATAGCCACTTTGAAACGGAGCGATGTGGAAGGTTAAATGCTCGCGGCGGAAGTTATCGAGGGAGCTGAATATAACTTGTAGTAGGAGGGAGCCCGTACAACGGGCCCCTGGGCCTGGCGTTACTCCTTTAAAGGTAGTATTGCTATGGCGAATTTGTGTTGGGTCTAACCCCATCCCGCGGATTGTATCCTGATATATTAGGTTCAGGCTGCTGCCGCCGTCCATCAAGACTCGTGTTAAGTGATATCCGCCAATTACTGGGTCTAATACCAGGGAAGCCCATCCTGCCTGTCGGATACTTGCTGAGTAATCGCGATGGTCGAAAGTGATCGGTTGAGACGACCAGTGGCAGGACCTCGCGGTGACAGGCACTTGGGTATATTTTCCTGGGAGTGCCACATTGTTTTTTCCCCTGATCACGTGTAACACGTTTACTGTTTTGACTTCTGGTGGAAATTTCTTTTGTTCCCCCGTGTCTTGCTTGGGAGGCTCGTCCTCGTCTTCACTTGGTGTATCCTCCCCCTTGTGTACGGTGTTGAGCTTGTCGGACTACTTGAAGACCCAACATTCTTTGTGGGTATGATTAGCAGGTTTTCCAGGGTTACTATGGATCTGGCATACTTGGTCTAGAATTTTGTTGAGGCTGGATAGTTCATCCCTGGTGCCTTTAGAGGGCGGCTTTTGACCTGGCCAAGAGCTTTTGAATCCAGCATTTACTACCGTGCCCTTCGTGCGGTCTTCTTTATTCCGGCGTTTGTCATTGCTGTTGCACCGTGATTTCCCGTTTCCATCTCTAACTTCAGATGTACTGGGGTCGCTGGTGCTGCATCTAGCTAGCCAGCTGTCCACACCCGTGCAAAAGCGGGTCATGAGGTTTGTTAATGCGGCCATCGTTCTCGGCTTATTTTGGCCGAGGTGTCTGGCGAGCCATTCGTCACGGACGCTATGCTTAAAAGCTGCCAAGGCTTCGGCGTCCGGACAGTCGACAACCTGGTTCTTTTTACTAAGAAACCTGTTCCAAAGCTTTCGGGCTGACTCTCCGGGTTGTTGAGTTATATGACTCAAATCGTCCGCATCCGGAGGTCGGACATAAGTCCCTTGAAAATTTGCCCGAAAGGCGTCTTCGGGCTCTTCCCAACTTCCAATGGGGCTTTCGGGGAGGCCTTTAAGCCAGTGACGAGCTGGCCCTTTGAGCTTGAGGGGTAAGTACTTGATGGCGTGGAGATCATCTCCTCGAGCCATATGGATATGAAGGATGTAGTCCTCAATCCAGACCCCAGGGTCTGTTGTTCCGTCGTATGCCTCTATGTTTACGGGTTTGAATCCCTCTAGAAATTCATGGTCCAGCACCTCATCGGTGAAACATAGGGGGTGTGCGGCACCCCTGTAGCTGGGTGTACCGCGTTGTTCGGATGTTTGTTGTGTTGCATTGTATGCTGGGGCGCGCTTGCGTGGTCCATAGATGGATCTTGTTGCGCCGTCCTTTGGGTGCGAGCCCTCGCATGGGCCGCGTGTTGTATTGTGAGCGGCGTTGTATGCCGCTCTGTGTTGGTATAGGGGTCGTCTATCCGACCAGGTGGATGCTTTGATATTTGGTTGTGGGGGGTCTGAGGCCTCCTCATCGAATTTTGGTAGCAGCTTCTGCTTTGGGTAGCTCTTGGAGGAGCGATTGTCGCCGTACCTCGCTGTTGTGTTGAGTATTTTACTCCATCTGATTTGGAGTGTGTCTTGCGCAGCCTTGAGCCTTTGCTTCTGCTTTCTAAGACTCCTCGCGGTGGCAACAAGCCTTTTATGGGCATTCTGCTGCTCTGGGTGCCTGTCCGGTGTTATATCGTCCGGACCATTATCCTTCATAGCATTTGTTTGTTCGGTTTGATTATCCGGATTGCCGTTGTCCGGTAGAGGTTCGCCCTGCTCCAGCGCTGGGTCTGTGTGATCGCTGTTTCTGTCGAGGCGGGATTTGGGGCGGCGCTTGCGTCGCCGCTTTGACTGCTTTTCGAGGGAACAAGCCTTCGGTTCGTCCTTCCGCTCCTCGTCGTCATCTTTTGGTGCGTCCACCATGTATACGTCATATGACGAGGTGGCGTTCCAAGGCCCAATAGGCGCTGGTTCTTCATCGTCTCCTTCATCGGCGTTCATACCGTCGATGTCTTTGGAGTCAAAGTTGAGCATGTCGGTTAAATCGTCGACAGTGGCTACAAAGTGGGTGGTGGGTGGGCTTTGAATTTATTCATCGTCCGTATCCCAACCTTGCTGACCATAGTCCGGCCAGGGCTCTCCCAATAAAGAGAGAGACTTTAGCGTCTTCAGAATATCGCCGAAAGGCGAGTGCTGAAAGATGTCCGCGGCAGTAAACTCCATGATCGGCACCCAATCGAATTCGATCGGCAGGGGCGCGGAGGGTTCGGAGTCCGGAGAGGGGTCCGGCTCCTTGGAGTCACGAGTCTCGCGGAGTGCGAGGATGGTGTTCGGCTCGATCGCCATTGGGATCGCAGCCCCCAAGGCGGCGTCCAACCGCCCATCCTCGATCGGTGCAGTTGGCTCTGAATTAAGGGTCGAAGCCGATGTGGGTGCGGCCTCCAGGGCACTGTTCGCCGGCAGAGCTAGATCATGCTCGTCGTGACAGTGCGGCGCGCTCGGCAGTGGCTCGAATCCATCGAAGATCAAGTCCCCGCGGATGTCAGCCGTGTAGTTTAAACTTCCAAATCTGACCTGACGGCCAGGGGCGTAGCTTTCAATCTGCTCCAGATGGCCAAGTGAATTGGCCCGCAGTGCGAAGTCGCCGAAGACGAAGATCTGTCCAGGGAGGAAGGTCTCACCCTGGACTGCATCACTATTGATGATCGTAGGAGCCATCGAGCCTGACGGCGACGATACAGAGGAACTCTCAATGAAAGCACCAATGTCGGTGTCAAAACCGGCGGATCTCGGGTAGGGGGTCCCGAACTGTGCCTCTAGGCCGGATGGTAACAGGAGGCAAGGGACACGAAGTTTTACCCAGGTTTGGGCCCTCTCGATGGAGGTAAAACCCTATGTCCTGCTTGATTAATATTGATGATATGGGTAGTACAAGAGTAGATCTACCATGAGATCAGAGAGGCTAAACCCTAGAAGCTAACCTATGGTATGATTGTTGTTGTGAATGTTGTCCTACGCACTAAAACCCTCCGGTTTATATAGACACCGGAGAGGGTTAGGGTTACACAAAGTCGGTTACAATGGTAGGAGATCTACATATCCGTATCGGCAAGCTTGCCTTCCACGCCAAGGAAAATCCCTTCCGGACACGGGACGGAGTCTTCAATCATGTATCTTCATAGTCCAGGAGTCCGGCTGAAGGTATAGTCCGGCTATCCGAACACCCCCTAATCCAGGACTCCCTCACGCGTCATGGAAGTGCTTTCGTCAAGGGTGACCGACACGTGGCATCCACCGTAATGGGTCACCGTTAAGCTATCGGGTCCAGTTTTGGATCCGATAACCCGCTAACAGCCCAGACCAATGACGATTTTTCACATGTAAAATTCTCATTGGTCGGAGGAAACACGTGTTGGCTCACAGTTGGGACAGATATCATCCATTCATTGGATAAGAGGCGCCTATGATACGTCGACACGTGGCATAGCCCAACAAAGGCCCATTCCGGTGAAAAGGCCGACCTATTTGACTTGGTCAAAAGGTAACGGGCCGGCCCACGGAAAGCCTGTTAACGGCCTGTTCGTATATAGCCCATTTACGGCCTGTTACAGCCTATCGGAATTAAGCCCATTAGCTTCATATGGGTCGTACAATATGATTCCAGCCCGTTGTAACTTCCGGCCCATGTATGGCCCATGACGTCTTTCGTCCCATACGAGGCCATTTGTAACTCTTGGCCCATTAACGGCCTGTGGTGAATCTGGCCCGCAATGAACAGTGTACCACTTTATACCCATTAACGGCCCATTATTCCACTGGGCCGTTTCCAACCCGTGTTATCTTTCGGCCTTCTCAGGGCCCATTTATTCTTGGGCTCATTTCCAGCATTCGGTTACTTACGACCTATTACTGGCCTTTTCTACTTGTGGGCCAAATTCAGTCTGTGGTTACAATCGGCCCATTTGCAGCCCATTAATCCGTTGGGCCTTTTTCATAGCGTCATCAAATACGGCCGATTAACGACGGCCCGCTATTGTCAGCCCATGAAGGAACGAGTCCAAATCTAGCCCATTTATGGCCCATGATGCGGTATGTTATTGACCCATGTTTGGCTGATCGATCATACGGCCCGTAGAAGGCCCATTGATGCTACGACCCGTAGAAGTCCCATTGTTTCAGTGGACCTTAGAAGGCCCATTGTTTATACGGCCAGTAGGAGGCTCATGGTAACTACAGTAAATATGTAGCCCATGGTTATTGCGGCCTAGTTTTAAAAAATAGGTTATTGCGGCCACTAGCAAACCGCGGAAAAAGAACTGCACTGACTACAAGCAAACAAATAAACAAGACAAGAAGGAAATAAATAAGCAAGCAACTTACGCTAGGCTATCACGGCTATTACACATATTACATCCACGGGGCATCAAAGTTCGCCACCAGTGCAAAAATAGGGAGCAAAGAAGCATATCATATACATTAGTTGTCAAAGTTGGCGACAAGTGCAAATAAACACTGCAACAAAACATGTCCAGAACTGAAACCACTTCAGAAGAGCTCAAGAAACAATATCCTGGGTACCCATAATGCTGGCAAGATTCTTAGCAAGCTTATTAACTTTCTCTTGTTTGGCGCTTAAATCCTCCAGCACTTACTGTTGCACAAGGAAGTATGCATCTGAATTATGCAGGGACTTCCTTAGTCCTTCGGCTTCTTGCCGCAACACAGCTGACTGATGCCTTTCAGCTTGTAGCTGAGACTGAAGAAGCCGAAGTGATTCAGGCAGCGAGTTCGAAGAGCTTGTGCCAATGGTATTGGCCAGCAACTCAAACACTACATTAACGCAGGACTGTGGGGTTTTCTCACTATCTACAAGATCGTTTTTATCACCTTTCTTGGAGACCTACAGGGGTGTCTCACTATCTTGAACCTTATCTGCACTACTTTCTCTACCATTGCATAGTGGGGTGCTCTTCTCCAATATTCTGTTCACATACTACAAGAGAAACAACCAGACACATCACAGGTTTAGCATGTAGTATATGAAACTCATTTTGGTAAACCAGTTCAGTAGTAAGGTGGATAGGATAACAGCATGAAACAAACATATATTTATGTACTATGGTCACTGTATTGTCCATATCATTCTAGTTTATGTTTCCAAATCAAGATAGAGAGACGGTTCAACTCATATATTTTTAAGACACATCAGCATAGACAAGTGTGAGAAACTACACAAAATTGGCAACACTTGTAATGTGCATCACATGAGAACATAATTTTTTATACATATGAAACTGAAATCAACATAGAGAAAGAAGTTAGAACAACAATCCAGTTAAAGAAATAGGTTTAAAACATACCTGTTGCGCCATTGGAGTTTCAATTGGATCCTTCAAATTCGAAAGTAGTTGGTATGAGTAAATACAGTGATGCAACAGCAAAGGAGTATGGACCATAGCTACGGAATCTAACCTGAGAACAGTTGCTCTTCTACTTTAAACGTGGATTTTGGGTTTGATGTGGTGGTCTTCATGCTTTGGGCACTGCAGTTGCTTTACAAACTGCTCGTGTGGGGGTACTGTATGGTGGACATGGTGCTTTGTCAACTAGAAGTGGGTTACTATCCGCTGGGGTTGGGGTTAGATGGGTTGTAGCTGGTTCTCTGCCCAACGGTGTAAGTGTGCAATCTGGAAGAGTCTCGATTATGTGTGGTGGGGCTAGTTTGTGGGCTAGTACAACCATGGTTCTATCTGCATCAACGGGTAGCACTGTCTTTTGTGAAGAACGGGTTTTTGCTCCCTTAGATACTGCCATCACCCCCTCCAGTTCAAATGGCAGATAAACAAGAAAAGAAGTTGAACGTACAAACATTGTATGATAAACATATGTGGTAATTCACATATATGTTGTCTAACCAAACAGCACAGCATGAGACATATTCACATATATGATGCCTAACTAAATAGGATAGCATGACACAGTTTCAGATATATGATGGATAACTTAACATGATATAATGGCATAATTCAACATATGATGAGTATCTAAACAGGATGACATGACAAAACTATATGATGTCTTTCTAAAATAGGTTGGGATGAAATAATTTACATACATGCTGTCTAAGTATACAGGATGGCATGATAAAATTGACATAATTGATTCATATACTAAGCAGCTGGCACTCGCATGTATGATCTCTAAACTAAGCAGATGGAATTCAATATTATGCATATGATGTCTAAACTAAGAAATGCAAGACACCATATGGATGATATGAGAAATATAAACATTGCAACTTAGAGCACACATCTCAGGTGGGATATAGGACTGGTCATCTGTCTCTGAATCCTCCTTTGAGGAGCTCCCTGTAACCATCGAGATATATGCTTCAACAGGTACCATTGCTTGCTCTGAAGACCTTGTTTTCACTCTTGATTTTTCCATAACCGGCTCAAATGGCTGATACACATAAAGAGTAGTTCAATATACACAGATTGTCGACAAATGGAATATGTAATGGAAAAAAGATGGCATGCCATAATTCACATATATGATGTCTGGCTACATGGCGGTGCATAATTCACATATATGATCACTGGCTGAAAAACATGGAATTGCCTAATTCACATATCTGATATAGAAAGCAAACAAGAGGCATTCACACAAAGCATGTCTAATCTAAGCAGATGGCATGGCAATGCAAGACACCATATGCATGATATGAGCAATATAACCCTGCCAAGTTAGAGCATGCATGCACTCGGGTGGGGGGGGGGGGAATACGACTGGCCATCTGTCCCTAAATCCTCCTCTGAGGAGCTATCTATAACCAGCAAGAAATCTACATCGACAAGTAGCACTGACTGCTCAGAAGACCTTGTTTTCACTCCAGATTTTCCCATGACCGACTCAAATGGCTGATGCACAGGAAGAGTAGATGAATGTATAAACATTGTTGATAAATGGAATACATTATGAAAAAAATATGGCACGATACAATTCACATATATGATGACTGGCTCAACAGGATGGCATTGCATGATTCATGTATATGATGCCTGGCTAAAGAAGATGGCATTGCATAATTCCCATATACTCCCTCCGTTCCTAAATATTTGTCTTTTTAGAGATTTCAAATTGAAATCTCTAAAAA
The DNA here is from genome assembly GCF_018294505.1 of Triticum aestivum. Lineage (NCBI taxonomy): Eukaryota > Viridiplantae > Streptophyta > Magnoliopsida > Poales > Poaceae > Triticum > Triticum aestivum. The sequence goes on from NC_057800.1 coordinate 186,780,455, forward strand.
GACAAATATTTAGGAAAGGTGGGAGTATGATATAGAAACCAAACAGGTGGCATTCACACAAAGCAAATCTAAACTAAGCTGGTGACATATAAGATGTATAATGTAAGCAATGTAAGGCGCCATATGCATGATATGACAAACATCAGCATGCCAGGTTAGAGAAATCACCTCAGGTGGTAAATAGGAGTGGTCAGCTACCTCTGAATCCCCATCTGAAAAGTTATCTTCCTCCGGAATACAATTTGGAATGGCGGGAGGGGGCCACTTCACCCACCATGGAGCGGTGTGTTCATGACATTATATTCCCATGCAACGGTCTTCTCTTTTTCTCTACATGTTCAGTACGGTTGTGTACAATAACTGACATGCATAATAAAAAAAATAGTTAGATTTTGTAAAGCCTAAGGGATGCATGCAGAAATCAAGACTGATGGTAGCAAACGGGTGGATAGATCCAAACTAATGATAGCATGTAGATTATAGCTTCAGTTTAAAAAGATAGACAATGGATCATCTACTGTTTGTTTCCCACCCAACATGAACCACATAGAAGACCCTAGATGAACCAGATAGTAGACAGATACTATTCGTTGTTTCCTCGATATGAGACCCATGGGCATTTTAAAACTCAAGTTTGAATGATAAAGTAGCAGGTAATAATAACCGATGTATAACGTAAGCAAACACGAAAGACTGTGACCTCTCTTCCGGAACTGTGTAGTCCTCAGGTTCATCTGCTCAGTTGATGATGGTAATGTAGTTGGCGTGGCTGCTGGCAACGGGGAAGATGATCTGAGGCGGTGAAAGAAAGTCTGCACGGGGAATCTCTGCGGAAGTGAACACTTCTGTCGATGGTGCACCTCAGGTGGGGTGGATGGCGGCATGGCAGGAGCAGGACATAACACACAGAGTTTTCTTTGACGTATGTCTAAAAATGAAGTAAATCTATAAGGGCTCCTTAGAATTGGAGGATTCTATAAACGCAGGGATAGGAAAAACACAAGAATAGGATAGGAATGCACGTGCAAAACAGAGCATTTGGAAACATAGGATCTCTGTCAACCTGGGTGTTTGGTTCACATTAATTGGAAGAACACGGGAATGGAGAAACATGGCCAAATTAAAGTCAAACCACGTGAAAATGAAAAAAATAAGAATCTTATTATGCTAGTGATGCAATTAGTCATGTTCTTCATGCCTATTAATTTGAAAAGGACGTCCAAGTGGATATTAAAATTCCTACATTTTTTCTTTGAAAGAGACACCAAAGGAAAAAAATCCTGCACTTTTGCTTTGCTCCACTCCTCAGTATCATTGGGTTGGATGTGGAGGATGGTGATGCTGGTGTGACTGTCGGAGGCGGGGAAGAAGATCTGAGGCCTCTGGAACGGCACTGAGGGTACTGCTCCACTGTGATGGACGGTTTCATCGTTGGAGCAGCTCCGGTGAGGTGTACGGCGATGAGGCTGAAGCAGGACAAGACATACAACGTTAATCTAAAGTGGGACTCTAATATCATCTGCAATAGATAATGTAAAATACATCACCAAAAAGTGCTAGATGTAAAATGCATCAGCTGCGCCATGACCGCTTTGACAGATGCTGTAAATACTGTTCACTCTGAACTTAACTGAAGAAATTGAACTTTACAGTCGAAACCGAATTTTACTGTCGAAACTAATTGAACTAGTAGTAGAGCATTGCAATAGATGTTTAGGGCGTTCGAGCACTGGTAGTAGATAAGCAGTGATCTAAATCAGCAGATGCTCGAGCAGGGAACGCACTAGCAGAGAGCAAGTCGTGCAGCAGCACCACGAGCGAGTGCTAAAGCAGCAACTCCTGTAGCTACCGAAGGTCATGCAACAGAAGCAGCAGCGCGAGCGAGAGCAAGAGCAGAGCAGCATCGCGAACGAGAGCAAGAGCGGAGTAGCAGCGCGAACGAGAGCAAGAGCGGAGTAGCAACGCGACCGACAGTAATAGCAGAGAAGAGCAGCAGCACAAATGAAAGCAAGGGCAGTGCAGCAGCGCGACCGATAGCAAGAATAGAGCCGCATCACAAGCCAGAGCCGGGGCAGCAGCAGCAGCGCGAGCAAGAGCCGGAGCAGCTGCAGCTAGTGCCGGTGTGGAAGTCGCCACCGAGGAAGCAACGACATGGGGGAGAGATGTCGTGGATGAAGTGGCCGGCGACGGCACCGTCGATAGAGACCTGTCATGGCTGCTCGGTAACGAGCACCGGCAGCCCGTGAGATCAAAAAAATGCAGCGCTGAGTGTAGAACCTCCTTGGTGGCGCCGAGTTGGCCTCGACTTCATTGGAGGAATTGGTGAGGGTGTTGCGGTTCCGGTGGGGCAGGTCAAGACGGTGCAGTGGGGATGGAGGTGGTGCAATAGACGAGGCGAACGTCGGGGGAACTCCTTGGAGGTGGAGGATGGGGCGGCTGATCCAGCAGGACGACAAGATCGACGACGGATCCTCATCTGGTGCGGTGGATGAGGGACGGCGAGCTGTTGCGGTGGACGACGTCGTCTGGGAAGAGTCTCTGGCTGGGCGGCGGTCAGGTGGCCGACGGAGGAGCATGGGGTTTCGCCGTTTTTGGTGGCCTCGGTGTACGAATGGGGGACGAAGGGGAATCTAGGGGGAGCCATGGCTTAGGGACGCGCTTGTCCGAAATGTAGTGTAAGTTACTAGCATATCCCCACCGGTTTTGACACCGCGACGTCGAGCCGACATTTCCGGCTGATTGGAACAAGGGGGATTTCGCGTGTCTGGGCTGCAGGACCGATTTCGAATGAGGAGGGTGTTTTCACGCGTGTCAAAATTTCGGGATAGCAAGGCGCAGCGCGGGTTGCAAAGGCGGGAGTTTCAAAGCAGATGAGACAAAAGATACTCGAGCTTGAAAATTTCGGGATAACAAGGCGCAGATTCCTTGTTCAGCAGAACAAACTTAACAAGTACAAAAAAACAATTCATACAAGACACAAGAGAGTCATGTCCCCTTTTACTATATTTCTATAAATGCCATTTAAAAAACTACAAGAAAAATGAAAAAAAATTGAGAGAACAAGATTACCCTGTACAGTACCAAATGGATTCAGACTACCCTCAACAACAACAAAAAACAAATCAATTCCCACCAAAAGAAAGAGTCATGTCCCTTTTTATATGCCTACAAATGCCAGGATCTTGAATTTCAATTTTTGAATCCACGTTACGTTGAATTCGAATATATCGTTAGGTGACCTTGCGGTTTATAATGGATGTAGTCCTACATTTTGATCTTCCATCATACATGAACATTTTACTCCACCCTATGAACATATATATTGTCGTCTACCATATGGACTGAATTTGAATCAATTTTCCTTATTTGAATACGATTATTGTCAAGTTATACAATCATTTAAATATTATCTTGATAACAAAAAACATGCATATAGGAGTAATCATATATCACTATGGACTACATGTACCATACGATCTACAATTCAAATATCTGTATCCATTTTATGTTGAATTCAAATCAGAGTACATTGGTCTAGGTAGTGAGATGTTCGGGATAATCTAAACCCTATTTTCATATGTATAGTTTTTGGCTGAATTGAGACAGGTTTTGGTATAAGCTTCTTGCAAAATCGGAGATTCTCTCAACAAGCCTCGTGGTTCCAAGAGGGAACGTGTCAACTTTGTGTGCGAAACGATATACGCTGCCTCCCCCCTAATTTTCTTTACAGAGGCAACATAGAACTATATGAGTGCCCTGTTAAATTTTGGAATTATTTCGGGTTTGTTTGGCCTTCTTTATACATTAATTGACTTTCTGGACATTTAGTGTGCATAATCCAAATTTGAACTGCAAGCACATGATCCGGTGCACCAAAGTTGGTTGAAAAATCACATGTGTGTCCTTGGGTGAATTTCTAGGTCCCATGCAAGAAATGGGGATGAAATTCAAACATCTGGGCGTCATGACTCGGCCGAGAACATCGAGAAACTTGATTTTTAAATTCATGTAAATCCAAAGCTTGCCTGGAAATCATGAAACTTGGCATGGTTTCATGTCATGGCACTAACGTGCTGTGGTAAAAAAATTGGCCGATTTGGAACAAGTTTTGGTATAAGCTTCTTGCAAACTGGAGCTTCTCTCAAGAAGGCTCGTGGTTCTCAGAGGGAACTGTTGGGGAACGTAGCAATAATTCAAAATTTTCCTACGTGTCACCAAGATCAATCTAGGAGAGACTAGCAACGAGAGAGAGGGGAGTGTATCTTCATACCCTTGAAGATCGCGATGCGGAAGCGTTACAAGAACGATGTTGGAGGAGTCGTACACGCAGCGATTCAGATCATGGTTGATTCCGATCTAAGCGCCGAACAATGGCGCCTCCGCATTCAACACACGTGAAGCCCGGTGACGTCTCCCATGCCTTGATCCATCAAGGAGGATGGAGATGTTGGGGAAGACAACTCCAGCAGCAGCACGACGGCGTGGTGGTGGTGGAGTAGCGTGGTTTCCAGTAGGGCTTCGCCAAACATTATGAATGATGAGGATGTGGAGAGGTAGGGCTTCGCCGAGGGAGAGAGAGACTCATGTCCTTGGCAGCCCAAGAACCCCCACTATATATAGGAAGAGGGGAGGTGGCTGCGCCCCCTCTAGGGTTTCCACCCTAGGGGGTGCGGCAGCCCTAGATGGGATTGGAGGGGGCGCGCCCTAGGGTGGGCCTTTAGGCCCATCTGCGCCTATGGTTTCCCCCTCTCCTCCTAGTTGTGCCTTGGGCCATGGTGGGAGGTGCACCAGCCTACTCAGGGGTTGGTCCCTTCCCACTCTTGGCCCATCCATGCCTCCGGGGCAGGTGGCCCCTCCCAGTGGACCCTCGGAACCCTTCCGGTGGTCCCGGTACATTACCGGTGACGCGCGAAATACTTCTGATGACCAAGACCTCACTTCCTATATATCATTCTTTACCTCCGGACCATTCCAGAACTCCTCGAGATGTCCGGGATCTCATCCGGGACTCCAAACAACATTCAGTAACCACGTACAAGCTTTCCCTATAACCCTGGCGTCATCGAACCTTAAGTGTGTAGACCCTACGGGTTCGGGAGGCATGTAGACATGACCGAGACATCTCTCCGGCCAATAACCAACAGCGGGATCTGTATACCCATGTTGGCTCCCATCTTCCACGATGATCTCATCGGATGAACCACGATGTCGGAGATTCAATCAATCTCGTATACGATTCCCTTTGTCCATCAGTATGTTACTTGCCCGAGATTCGATCGTCGGTATCCAAATACCTCGTTCAAGCTCGTTACCAGCAAGTCACTTTACTCGTTCCGTCAGGCATGATCCCGTGACCAACTCCTTAGTCACATTGAGCTCATTATAATGATGCATTACTGAGTGGGCCCAGAGATACCTCTCCGTCATACGGAGTGACAAATCCCAGTGCCTTATAGCCACCCAACAGACACTTTCGGAGATACATGTAGTGCACCTTTATAGCCACCCAGTTATGTTGTGACGTTTGATACACCCAAAGCACTCCTACAGTATCCGGGAGTTGCACAATCTCATGGTCTAAGGAAATGATTCTTGACATTAGAAAAGCTCTAGCAAACGAACTACACGATCTTGTGCTATGCTTAGGATTGGGTCTTGTCCATCACATCATTCTCCTAATGATGTGATCCTGTTATCAATGACATCCAATGTACATGGTCAGGAAACCATGACCATCTATTAATCAACGAGCTAGTCAACTAGAGGCTTACTAGGGACATATTATGATCTATGTATTCACACATGTATTACGGTTTCCGGTTAATACAATTATAGCATGAACAATAGACAATTATCATGAACAAGGAAATATATTAATAACCATTTTATTATTGCCTCTAGGGCATATTTCCAATAGGAACGTGTCGCCTTTGAGTGTGAAATGATATACGCTGCCCCCTTGAGTTTCTTTACATAGGCAACATAGAACTACATGAGTACCCTGTTAAATTTTGGAATTATTTCGGGTTCTTTTGGCCTTTTTTATACATTAATTGAGTTTCTGGTCATTTAATGCGCATAATTCAAATTTGAACTACAAGCACATGCTCCTGTGCAGCAAAGTTGGTTGAAAAATCACATGTGTGTCCTCGGGTGAATTTCTAGGTCCCATGCAAGAAATGGGAATGAAATTCAAACATCTGGGCATCGTGGCTTGGACGAGAACATTGAGAAACTTGGTTTTAAAATTCTTGTAAATCCAGAACACACCTAAAAATCATGAAACTTGGCATGGTGTCATGTCATGGTACTACCATGTTGTGGTAAAAAAATTGGTCGAATAAGAACAAGTTTTGGTATAAGCTTCTTACAAACCAGAGCTTCTCTCAAGAAGGCTCGTGGTAATGAGAGGGAACGTGTCACCTTTGTGTGCATAATTCAAATTTGAAATAGAAGCACATGGTCTAGTCCACCAAAGTTGGTTGAAAAATCACATGTGTGTCCTCGGGTAAATTTCTAGGTCACATGCAAGAAATTGGAATGAAATTCAAACATCTGGCCGTCGTGGCTCGGCTGGAAACATTGAGAAACTTGGATTTTTAATTCCTATAAATCCAAAACATGCATGAAAATCATGAAACTTGGCTTGGTGTCATGACATGGCACCAACATGTTGTGGTAATTTTTATGTCCGATTTGCGAAGGCGCACACATTAACAATCAACAAAGTCATTTTGGAACTAGTGTTGTCACGTTACAATCGGAAACACAAGTATTATTGAAACCGTGGGAGTTCTATTTACCATGTACATGCCGCCATGTGTCCCCTTTTTTATTAGCTAGGAGGCGCCCTGCAGGGTAGCTATTTGAGTACGGGAGGTGTGCGATCAGACCCCTACGCGTGCTTATCAAGAGGAGAGCCCTTTGACCTCCATCTGTCGTCCACCTCTCTCCCAAGGTCTCCATTAATGGCACCCGAGGCTCTGTTTAATGGTGTGGCTATGTCTCACTCAACTGAGATTTAAGAGAGAAAAAAGAAAATTTTGCACGGATCTTGATGTAAGATCCGACGGACCTATATAGCATCTACTGCGACTTATAGCAAGACTGATAATATATAAGGACGACAAAAGTGGATAATAATTGTCTTACATAATTAAGAGGATAATTAAAAAATCCACATGCGGCTACACCCGAAATACACAAGGGCAAAAGAACAAGGAAGACAACGATATGGCTCGCTGATCTCTACTTTCTTAATGCCTTGTTGTAGGCCGCGGGAACTAGTCTCTGCGGCGGGCGGCGATGAACTATGTCATGTCCTCAAGATGCTGCTTGAGAGCATCCACGGATTCCTCCACCAGCCTTCGGCGCTCGATGCAGAGCATGACATTCTCGTCCATAAGTTTATTGACGATGACGCCGGTCCACTTCAACAAGACACTGGTCTCCTCCTACTGCTCTGCACTTCGTACGATCTTCGCCCTCAGCAGGTTGCGCTTGGCCCGGAGCCTCTCATTGCCCTCCCTTAGTTGCCGGATGACGCCGGTGGCCTGTTCAAACGAGGCTTTCATGCCGTCCTGCAACCTCGCCTAGCCGGCGATCTGATTCATCTAGCTATGGACGATCGCATGAATGCGCCTGTAAGAGTCATCGCCTGCCTGCTAGACATTTTCCCAGGCTGCCACAACGCGGTGGGACATCTCTGCTGCTTTCGCGGCACAGTCAGACCAGTTGGCTGCATCGATGGCGCGGCGGGACCTTCATGATGCTTCGGCGGCGCGGCAAGACCTCTGTGTTGCTACTTCTGCATGGTGGGACATGTCGGTTGCTTTCGCGGTGAGGCGGGACATCTCTCATTCTTCCGCTTCCATGCTCGCCTTGCCCTAGTGGTAATCTCTTGACCCAGAACTCACGCTGGCCCAGACGCAAGGGAAGGATGCTGACTGACTTGTTTGTTTTTGTAGATGAGGAGTTGAGGAGGAATGTGCTAATACACTCCTAAGTGGGAAACCGTTTAGGTTGTGATCGGTGTGAACAGGTTTGCAATTAAATAGTAGCATGGTATTAGTACCTCCTTTCCGGTTTATAGGGCTCAATTCAAAAATCTCACCAACCAAGGTAGATGATGAGTGGTGGAATTTTTTTGTAGTTTGCAATGTGACGAGACGCAAGATCAAAATTTATTGACGGTTCTACTTTCGAAGTGCGGCACTATTCCCGAATGGCGTAACGTGGGCACGTGTTCTCGGCCGTGGTGTAGCATATGCCATGGTAGTTCTTTTTCTAATGCTGTGTACGTGCAATAACTGGCACCGTCGGATACATATCTTACGGTTATTGGGGCGAGACAGGAATAGCATCATGGCGAGCTATAGACTAGTCTTTTCTTCAAACGCATTAGACCTATCTCTCAGGACTTCTCGCACGCACCATCTCTAGCTCCCTAGGTCGATGCCACCCACATACACTTGTACTCTAAGTTTAGTACGTTATACAGGAAGAGAAGAGGTGCACGCACGCACTCGCCCTCTCTCACACGCGCATTTGTAGCTACGAATTGTAGTGTTCTCAACCATCCTATTGGCTCTATCATAGGTTTCACGTTGCTCCTTGGCCTTGAGATTGATAAGTTTAAAATGCGGAGGCTAAGCTGGAGGCACAATGTTTTAGTTAATGTGTGGGCCGCACAAGGCGCCAACATGATACGAGCTTCGTCTGCCTGGTGCGCAGTCGGGTGAGTTGTCCAAGTATAGACACAACCAGGCCCTCCTTGGTATCTGCGCCTTGACTTATGCCCAGAGAAATTAGGATCAGAGGGAGTACTACTAGTACTAGTACAATACTACTAGTAGTAGTACAGTACTACTTTGATGTGTCGCGTCAACTCGCACAAGTATGCAACACTTCCTAAACAAACAAGCATATAAGTTGTTGCCGTTATACTTCTTACCCAAAGGATCTTTATATCCAACAGAGACAAAATATCCGTTCAACTTTTGGAAATTACTTTAACTGTTGATCTGATGTCAAAGTAATTGTTGCATCGCCACCAAAACCCACCATCTCTTAAGCTAAAGTAGACTGAGCTAACCCCTATATTAGCATATTACTAAGATAAACAAAAGGCATTGTAGAATCATTTAGGATGTGAGCTTGTCAATCTAAATGTGGAGGGACACCAGCTTAGCTCCGGCCAGCATCTTGGGCGGAACTATGAAGAAGGTCAGCTCCTGCACGGCAACGTCATCAGGATCCTTGCTACTTTTCACCTCCATTTCCACCTTCACGGCGTCGGTCCTGCCTTTGGGCACTCCCGGCGGGCCGTTCGCCCACAGCTTGGCCACGTAGTGCTGCAGTGGTGATAGGCATGCCGATGTCAAGCATGCCACCGACCAAGAAAAACATGCGGCCATCCTCCTCCGCGAACAGCAAGAGCCGTGGCTCCAATAGTGGCACTTGAAGCTGGAGCACCTTGCCGTACTGGGTCCTGTGCACGGGCATGGGATGCATGAAGCTGATGTGGTGGGAGAGCGCCGACGGCGGGCCTTCATAGCCACAGACGGGCATGGGGCATTTGCGAGGCACGAGCGGACACACGCTCTAGTGATCGGCGAGCTTGTGGTAAGAGACGTAGAGCCCACAACCTTCGTGCGGGCACTCCACCCTCACCGAGGAGAGGACGCGCCCACCGCCGTGTTCCGCATGTCGAAGCCACCGCCGCACTCGCACTTTTGGCAATGCCGCTGGTTCCCGGGGCGCTCGATGCGGAAGTCCGTGCAGGCCAGGTGCCCTCCCTTGCACCGCACAAATCAATCCAACATCACATCAATCAAGAAACATGCACCTTGCTCGATCAGCCGAATGGACGAGGTGTATTCGAACCTGATACACTGGAGGCTTCAAGGGGCAGAGGCACAAGGGGTAGTGGAGCAAGGTGAGGTCCATCGAGACCATAGAGAGCTCCATTCGTCGGGTCCTGTTATGTCTGCATGATCTCGCCCTCCTCGTGCACAACCATCTTTCGCTTTAGGGTCGGGGCATTACAAAGCTCTACCGTCACATATTCATACTACTTCAAGGTGCATTAAATCAACACATGCAAGTATCAAAAGGAGAGTCACAACATGTATGCATGTGTTGTAATTAATGCATCGATAAACGCAAAATTATTGAAATATATCAAGTGCAGTGCTTTGATTGTTGCATCAACTCGTACAACAGCAAGAAGTTTGGTTACAACAACACCCTCTCCCTCGCGGACTAAGCTCCGGTGCCTTAACTGCACCTGCCTTTGGCTGTATGACAGGTGGTCCACCCTCCTATTGGGCCCACCTATCATACATGCTAAGGCAGGAGCAGTAAGTCAATGAAGCTCCGTCCCTCCCTCGCCCATGAGCGTGGTGGCTGGCAGGACTACGAGAAGCTTTCGCTACACGCTCTCCCTCCCGCACGTGGTGGACATGCAATAGTTCATTCGGTGTCAGATGGCCAGAAGAATACATTAGTACTCCTCCACTGCAGTAGTACTCCATCATTGTTCGACTTCCCGAAGAGGCGAAGAGCCAAGCGCAGCCCGGATGCTCGTGTGGCAGTTTCATGCGTAGAGTAGTCTAGGATAGCGTGTACCGTGCCTCTAAGCTTAAAATCGTTGGGGTCAGCTCCATGCTATGAGGCCGTCTCAAAGCTTTTTTTGATTAAAATAATCTTCTGGCCCTACCCGTCATCCTGGTGATTTAGGTTGCACGGTCATCTAGTCAAGACAGGAATATATATTTTGATTTGTGGTGGGGTAGATGTTAGAGGTTGCAGCAAATATATTGTACACTACGGGTCTTTCAGCCAAGTTTAGAGGCAACCATGTGGGGCCAGTGCTATGATGTGTCGCATCAACGCGTACAACGAGGAGAAGCTTGATTTTACTACTACACGCCTTCTCCCTCACCCATGCGCGCGGTGGCTCACAGACGAGGACAGGCAACAAGCTATCCCTCCAGCGCGCGGTGGACGGACATGCAGCAGTGGATTCGATACTGTAGAAGTAGTAGTAGTAACATCATTGTTCATATTCTCGAAGAGGCGAAGAGCCAAGCGCAACCCGAACGTGGTAGTTGCGAACCTTGGAGCATGCATATAGCCAGGCTCTTCCATGAGACAAAATTGCTATGTGAGCCTTGTAAACCGGAAAGGAGTATTTTCCTTTCTAGATATTTCAACAAGTGACTAGACTACACCGAGACGGAGTACATATGGAGCAAAGTGAGTGAATCTACACCATAAATAAATATGTAGTTCTCTCATTTTCCTCTTCACCTTGGTCAAGGTGCACAATATTGAGTATACTAGTACTGAGTAGTCTCTTTTTGACACATATTTACGTTTTTTTAACACAGTACAGACGCAAGCGCTCATATACATGCACATACACTAACCCCTATGAACACACACGCACACCCTACCCCTATGAGCACCTCCAAAAGACTAGCCGACATATCATCTTGAAATTTACGAAGTCACCATAGGCACATCGTCGTCGACGGGAACGTCTTCTGACACGCATTTACATTGATACGGCTTGAATGCCGAGGGAGAGGGTAGTGGTTTCCGAGACGTTGAACGGTCAATGATGCATCCTCAATTAGCATGCAGAGGGAATTAATTGGAGAAGCAGAATAGAGCCAGCATGATGTGAATGCAACAGAGTTTGGACTCTAATACAAAGGCGCCCCACCACTCCAATCCATCTACTCCTAGTCTCTACGCAACACTGCCCACTCCAATCCAAGACCAAGTGGCCAGAAGCCACAAGCACCTACGGAGGCGATGGACGCGAGCGGTAGTCGGCTGTGCCAAATCATCCAAGACATCGGCCTGCAGCCCCGCACCGCGCAGCGTTTCCAGATGGTGCTGGTGACCGCCGGCGTCGTCGCCCTCGCTACCGCCGGCTTCGCCTCTCGCATGGACAACATGATGGTCCACTCTATCCGCAAGTCACCGCTGTCAAGAAGCATGTGGATGACCTTGCCGTACTGCTCCAGCCCGCGCGCCCAGGCTCCTCATTGCCTGCCACCCTCAGCAGCCTCCATGGTGACGAACTCTTTCAAGCCCTGGTGGCCCTGCAGGTGCCGGAGGTCGCGACGAAGAATGTGCACCTCGAGGCCGCGGTCGCTGTCGGTGTCAAAACCGGCGGATCTCGGGTAGGGGGTCCCGAACTATGTGTCTAAGGCGGATGGTAACAGGAGGTAGGGGACACGATGTTTTACCAAGGTTCGGGCCCTCTTGATGGAGGTAAAACCCTACGCCCTGCTTGATTATTCTTGATAATATGAGTAGTACAAGAGTTGATCTACCATGAGATCAGAGAGTCTAAACCCTAGAAGCTAGCCTATGGTATGATTGTATGTTGTCCTACGGACTAAAACTCTCCGGTTTATATAGACACCGGAGGGGGCTAGGGTTACACAGAGTCGGTTAAAAGGAAGGAGATCTATACATCCGTATTGCCAAGCTTTCCTTCCACGCCAAGGAGAGTCCCATCCGAACACGGGACGAAGTCTTCAATCTTGTATCTTCATAGTCCAACAGTCCGACCAAAGGATATAATCCGGCTGTCCGGATACCCCCTAATCCAGGATTCCCTCAGTAGCCCCTGAACCAGGCTTCAATGATGATGAGTCCGGCGCACAGATTGTCTTCGGCATTGCAAGTCGGGTTCCTCCTCCGAATACTTCATAGAATATTTTGAACACGAGGATCGTGTCCGGCTCTGCAAAATAAGTTCCACGTACCATCGTAGAGGGAATAATATTTACACAAATCTAATCTACTGACGTACCCCGTAGTGTGACATCACACCACAACCAGGTCTTTATTCGAATCAGTTTTCCTAACCTATCTCAGCGTGTTTTGCGAGGCAGTTTCCTTGGCACGTCTTGTCGAAGCAGAGATCGTGTCCCCTTATTACGGGATTCCCATTAATACAGATGTGGGTAACCCAACCGTGCCTATTAGTAGGACTCCTAAATCTTAGGCAAGTCCCAAACAGCCACGAGGAGGATGCTTGATATTCACCCTCTTTATAAAGGGGACAAGCCCTTTTACTCTCGATCTTAATCGAATCCGCCTCTCGCATCGCGTTCCAACACCCAAAGCTCAAGTTTAATCACTTCGGATCTTCAACTATGTCCGGATCCAACCTTCAAGGTCGGTGGATGCCATCCTCCGTCACAGAGGAGGACATCAAGAAGTTGAGAGAGGCCAGATATCTGACCGCCGAAATTTCGCATCGGCTGCCTGCCCGAGGGCAGGTCGTCCCTACTCCCGAACCCAATGAGAGCGTCGTGTTCGTCTCCCACTTCCTCCGAGGATTAGGCCTCGCTCTGGATCCCTTTGTTAGGGGTCTTATGTTCTATTATGGGCTAGATTTTCATGATCTGGCCCCGGATTCCCTTCTTCACATCTCGACATTTATTGTCATATGTGAGGCCTTCCTCCGCATTACCCCTCACTTCGGCCTATGGCTCAAGACCTTCGATGTGAAGCCGAAGATGATCGAGGGGCAGCACGCAGCATGCGGAGGCGCTTCAATAAGAAAAATTGCTGATGCTCCATGGCCTGAGGTTTACTTCCCAGAGGTGTCTAGATTGTGGCAGCGGGAGTGGTTCTACATCACAGCTCCCCGAAGTGCCAAGTGGGTAGCTGCCCCCGCCTTCCGCTCAGGCCCCCCACCACAACTGATGTCATGGATCAGCAGGGGGCTGAGCTGGGGTCCAGCCAAGGACGTGCCAATACTGCAAAGCCGTATCCGAGATCTCTTCGAGAGAGATATCAGTCTGGTTATGGTAGTGCAAGTTATGCTAGTCCGTCAAGTCCAGCCTTGCAAACGACGGCCCCTTCGCATGTGGGAATTCAACCCGGAAGGACCGCGAGCTATCCAACATTTCCTCGGCATGACGCATGAAGAGATGTACAAATTGTTCTTTGGACCACAAATAATGTGTCCGGACATCACTGAGGATGCAGGTCTGTGTTGTAATCGCCCGGATACCCAAGTAAGTAGCCCCGCATCCGAACACACCGTCTGATTTATTTATAGCAACATTGCCCTAAAAAGAAAAAGCGCTCTTGGTCCAGGATTGGATAGCGAAGGCAAAGTTGATCAGGTGTCCGGCCCCCTCCCTGAGACCTCACCAAATCCCGTGCTAACCAGGATACTGGAGATCGCGCCTTATCAAGCGCCCTTGCGAGAAGATAAAGGGGGGAACAAGGAGGTTAGCGCCTCCGCGAAGGAGGTTAGCCGAGGAGGAGGGACTGAAACTTCCTCTCCCCAGGGAAGGAAGAGGACCGCCTCCGAGGACCCGGAGACAATGGTCTCCAAACGGGGGAAGAAATCTTCGCTGGAGGGTCCTGCCTCGGGGGCTACCCTGGCCGCACTATGCCCTCAAGGGGATCAGCCCTCCACCGAGCTGTAAGTAAAAGGGTACTTAATAATGAAAATATCTCGCTTTACTTCTGAGGAAAGTAACCGAAGCATTTATCTTGTAGTTCGGATCTTAGCCCTTCTCAGCAGAGCTCTTCTTCAGGGGATCTTCTTCCAGAGATGATGGAGAGTGAAACGCCTCCCCTTGCCACACCGCCTCACGAGGCGGGCGACCCCGAGGTGTCGTCGCGGAGGGTTTCTCCTGATCCGGCAAGGCTAGAAGGTAATCCTATGGCCACCCAAAGTCCTCAGTATCCGGCTCTTGAAGAGAGCAATCAAAAGAGTCCGGCACCGTCTGGTGTGCGGTCGGACGTACTAATGGATCTGCTGGAGCAAGCGGCTATCTCAGAAGAGCACCGCATGTTGATGGGTACGGGGATTGAAAGGATTTCATCCGCCGAAAGTGGGTTGCATGAAGCCTTTATGAGTCTACTGACGGGTTTTGAGGTACGTGAAATGATGTACATTTTTGACAGTACCGCACATTTTTAGATGTGCCCTGTGTAGATAGTAGCCCCTGAGACTCTGGTTGTCGTTGAAAACAATGGTAAATAGAGGATCATAGTCCCAGGTAATAACCAGACCGCCTTTATGTGCAGGTGGTTGAAGCTCCGGTGGCTAGCGGGACTGATGGGTTTGCCGAACTAAGGCAGCAGCTGGATGCGGCAGATGCCGACATCGTGCTTGTCAACAAGCATCTTGACGAGGCACAGGGTCAGTGATTTTTCTGGTGATCGTCACATAGTAAGAGCAGCATGATGCCAGTATCTTTAATATGTTGTGACTGTAGATGGAGCTGCCGTCGTGGAGACCCTTCGGGCGGAACTTGCCCAAGCCAAGGAGCACGCAAGGAGCAGCAATGCGGCTGCTTTGAAGGAGGCCGAGGGTTTAAGGGCCGAACAGGCCACACATTGCGAGAGTAAAGAAAAAATTGCCAAGATGGCCGTGGAGTTAAAAGATGCTGCTGACCGTTACCGGCGTCTTGAAGAGGAAAACCGGGCGAAGACGATGGACCTGGAGAAGGCCCGGGTGGCTGCCAAGGAAGCCCGCTCCAAAATTAGAGCGACGAAGGAGGAGCTGAATCAAGCTGCGGATATCGTTTTTGGGAAGCCCTTCTTGTTACGGACTAAGTTCGGAGATCCAAAATATGCTCCTTTAGACCGGCTATGGAGTTCTGCGGATGATTACATGGATTTGGCTGCAAGTGCTGCTGATGCTGCTGAGTACTTCAAGGATCACAAGTGTCCCGAAGTGGAGAAGCTGTTCTGGTCACAGTTTCACGCTCCAGTCCGTCCGCTGTTGCTGAATGAGCGATTGATCGGTTGGGCTGAGCTCCATAGATTATCCGGACTTGCCATGAGGTCCGTTGTGGATCATCTTTGGCCAGGAGGGCCAAGGCCGAATAGCTACTTTAGCTTGGTGCAATAATTCCTTGGTGTTGTGCCACGCATCGATGCTGTAAAGAGGTTGGCGTGCATAGAGGGCTCGCGGATGGCCCTTGCCCGTGTCAAAACATACTGGGCGGAGATGGATGCCACCACTGTTGCGGCGCAGGGTTCGACCATAGACCGAGTGGCTGCCGAGCACTAC
This sequence comes from Triticum aestivum, assembly GCF_018294505.1. Lineage (NCBI taxonomy): Eukaryota > Viridiplantae > Streptophyta > Magnoliopsida > Poales > Poaceae > Triticum > Triticum aestivum. Next base: position 186,796,524 of record NC_057800.1, read on the forward strand.
TTTGAAGAAGTTCTTGAAGGTGCTCGTTTGATAGAGGCTCAGTGCTCGAAGAATATTATGTCTAAGTGACATGTATTCCCATTGTAAGAACAATGTTTTATTGAATTTATCAAGGCTGTATTTATACTTTTGCCCGAAAGTGCTATGATGCCTCTTGTGCGGCCGTTTATGTATATATGTATATAACCTGAAAGATGGCAGTCGTCGGCTTCAGCCCCCACGCATATAATGCGGGGGTGTTCGCAGAAGACGCATGTTCACACTTGATCCAGCGTCTTGGTCCATTAAGGAGGTGATAGCGCAGCGAACTAGGCAATCGGACTATAATGCTTTAACACTTTCACTTAGCCAGAGGAGTTTGACAGTGGGGCTACTATATAGCCCCTGGTGGCTCCGCGCTCATCCGAATTCGGGCCGCGTACATGCCTGGCCGGGAAACGGCCCTTCATTAAGGCAGAGGAATCCCGAAGATTCTCCTAGGTCATCGAGTGGTTGACCATTCTCACACTATATCATGACAGTCAGTTTTCGGCTTTCTCTACTGAGGTGCTCGTCCGGATGAACCAGGGCACAATCGGAGTAGTTCTCCTGGTGCCGCCTTAGCCGATAGAGCGGAACGTAAGGCAGCAAAACACAGGAGCCGGGCAAACCCAACATTTGACCAAAGACATGATTCGGAGCTGATGCATATAAGGCCAAACTCGCGATGCCGACCACTCCCTAGGGTATTCGGTCTTTATGATGTGAACCGGGTCGAAACAGTGCCCTTTGTAATAACCCCCTGGTGTCTAGGTACGTGCAATATTCTGACGTGGCCACATGCCAATACGTCAGCATCCTTCTCAATTGTACTGAGAATCCAAGGGATGTGTATCAACAAGAGACAGTAAAAAAGGTTTACGCAGGGTCTTAATCTAAAAAGAATCCTTGGAACGGGTCCCTGCTGCACGTCTGCGCCTGTGTCTCCATTGTGCCGTATTCTGGATGGGTGTAGCACGATGGCCATCTGAAAAAAGAGAGGAACTTAATTGAAAAGTTGCCGTGCAAAAGGTAGGTTATACTAAATAAACAATGTACAGTTCAAAATGAGTAAAGTTGAGCCTAATTGCCACTTGTTTGCGCGTTTTGAGCCCCTTGTATTGTAATAGGGGTATAGCCATCAAACCTGTATCAAATACATATAGCTGCACCAGACTCGTCCAACCGCGTCTGTGGTCTTAACGACCTGTCAGATGCTCTAGTTGGTGAGGCCGTTTAGTGTGCGGCTGCCAAGGCAGCCGCACTGTCTTCCGCGCGCAAGGAGCGCTCAATATTTCCATTTACTGTAATGATGCCACGTGGACCGGGCATCTTAAGCATGAGAGAAGCGTAATACGGTATTGCGTTAAAGCGAGCGAAAGCTTCGCGTCCGAGCAGTGCTTGATAACCACTTTGGAACGGAGCGATGTGGAACGTTAAATTTTTGCTGCGGAAGTTATCGAGAAAGCCGAATATAACCTCTAGTAGCAGGAGCCCGTGCAATGGGCCTCTGGGCCTGGCGTTACTCCTTTAAAGGTAGTATTGCTACAGCTAATTTTTGTTGGGTCTATCCCCATTTTGCAGAATGTGTCCTGATATATCAGGTTTAAACTGCTGCCGCCGTCCATCAGGACTCGTATGAAGTGGTATCTGTCAATTATTGGGTCTAATACTAAGGTAGCCCATCCTGCACGTCGGATACTTGCCGAGTAATCCCTATGGTCAAAGGTGATCGGTTGGGACGACCAGTGGCAGAACTCCGCGGTGATAGGCCCTGGGGCATGTGTCTCTCGGAGTGCCGCTTTGTTTCTCCCCTTTTTCACGTGTAACACATTTACTGTTTTGACTTCTGGTGGGAATTTCTTCTGTTCCCAGTGCTTTGCTTGCGAGGCCCGTCCTCATCTTCGCTTGGTGTATCCTGCCCCTTATGTTCGGCGTTGAGCTTGCTGGACTGCTTGAAGACCCAACATTCTCTATGGGTATGATTTGCAGGCTTGTCGGGGGTGTTGTGGATCTGACATATTTTATCCAGAATCTTGTTTAGGCTGGACAGTTCATCTCTGTTACCTTTGGAGGGCAGCTTTTGTCGACCTGGCCGAGAGCTTCTAAATCCGGAGTTTACCGCCGTGCTCTTCGGGTTGTCTTCTTTATTCTGGCGCTTGTTTTTGCTGCGTCGTGGTTTCCCATTTCTGTCCTTGACTTCGGATGTACTTGGGTCGCTGGTGCTGCATCGGGCTAACCAGTTGTCCTCGCCCGCGCAAAAGCGGGTCATGAGGCTTGTTAATGCTGCCATTGTTCTCGGCTTTTCTTAGCCGAGGTGTCTGGCAAGCCATTCGTCTCGAATGCTGCGCTTAAAAGCTGCTAAGGCTTCGGTGTCCGGGCAGTCGACTATTTGGTTCTTTTTAGTGAGAAACCTGTTCCAAAGCTTTCGGGCTGACTCTCCGGGCTGTTGAGTTATATGACTCAAATTGTCTGCATCCGGCGGTCGGACATAGGTCCCTTGAAAATTTGCCCGAAAAGCGTCTTCGAGCTCTTCCTAGCTTCCAATGGAGTTTTCGAGGAGGCTTTTAAGCCAGTGCCGAGCTGGCCCTTTGAGCTTGAGGGGTAAGTACTTGATGGCGTGGAGATCGTCTCCTCGAGCCATATGTATATGGAGGATGTAGTCCTCAATCCAGACCCCAGGGTCTGTCGTTCCGTCGTACGCCTCTATGTTTACGGGTTTGAATCCCTTTGGAAATTCGTGGTCCAGCACCTCATCGATGAAACATAGGGGGGGTGCGGCACCCCTGTATTTGGGTGTACCGTGGTGTTGGGATGTTTGTTGTGTTTCATTGCATGCTAGAGCGTGCTTGCATGGCCCGTAGATGGATCTAGTTGCGCCGTCCTTTTGATGCGAGCCCTCACGCGGATCGCGTACTGGCTTATGTGCGGCGTCGTTTGCCACTCTATGTTGGACACAAGGTCGTCTATCCGACCGGATGGCCGTTTTGTTTTTTGATTGCGGGGGATCTAAGGCCTCATCATCGAATTCAGCTAGCAACTTTCGCTTTGCGTAGCTCTTGGTGTGGCGATTGCCGCCGTACTTCGCTGAAGTGTTGAGTACTTCACTCCTTCTGATTCTGAGTGTGTCTTGTGCAACCCTGAGCCTTTGCTTCTGGTTTTTCAGACTCCTCGCAGTGGCAACAAGCCTTTGATGGGCATTCTGTTGCTCCGGGTGCCTGTCCGGTGTGATGTCATCCAGACTGTTATCTTCGACGCAGTCGGGTTGTTCGGTTTGATTCTCCGTGTTGCCGTGGTCGGACGATGGTTCAATGTCGTGTTTGTCGTCCGCTGGCTCGCCTTGCTCTATCACTGGGTTTATATGATCGCTGCTTCTGCCGAGGCAGGATTTGAGCGGTGCGTACGCCGCCGCTTTGGCTGCTTCTCGAGGGAACAACCCTTCGCTGCGTCCTTCCGTTCTTCGTCGTCATTTTCTTTGGGTGTGTCCACCATGTATACATCATATGATGAAGTGGGTGTCCAGTGGCCTGTGGGAAGTGGTTCCTGTTCGTCTCCTGCATCGTCGTCCATACCGTCGATGCCTTCGGAGTCGAAGTCGAGCATGTCGGTAAAATCGTTGACAGTGGCTACTAAGTGGGTGGTGGGTGGGCGGTGAATTTCTTCGTCATCCGCATCCCAATTCTGCCGGACATAGTTCGGCCAAGGCTCTCCTGACAGAGAGAGACCTTAATGAGTTCGGTATGTCACCGAAAGGCGAGTGTTGAAAGATATCTGCGGAGGTGAACTCCATGATCGGAGCCCAGCCGGATTCGATGGGCACAGGCGCAGGCGGTTCGGAGTCCGTCGCCGGGGAAGAATCCGGCAGTTTGGCATCACGGCTCTCGTGAAGGGTAAGGTCGATACTCGGCTCGATCACCGATGAGAGTGCGGCCTCCGTGGCGAGGTCTATCCACCCGTCACTGGATGGCGCAATTGGCTCCGATTTGAGGGTCGGAGCGGTCGCTGGTGAGATCTCCCAAACACTGTCTGATGGTGGAGCTAAGTCATGCTCATCGTGACCGTGTGGCGCACTCAGCAAGGGCTCGAATCCGTCGAAGATCAAGTCTCCGTGGATGTTGGCTGTGTAGTTCAAGTTTCCAAATCTGACCTGATAGCCAGGGGCGTAGCTCTCGATCTGCTCCAGATGGCCAAGCGAGTTGGCCCGTAGTGCGGAGCCGCCGAATACAAAGATCTGTCCGGGGAGAAAAGTCTCACCCTGGACTGCATTGCTATCGATGAACGAAGGAGCCATCAAGCCTAATGATGACGACACAGAGGAACTCCCAATGAAAGCACCAATGTCGGTGTCAAAACCGGCGGATCTCGGGTAGGGGGTCCCGAACTATGCGTCTAAGGCAGATGGTAACAGGAGGCAGGGGACACGATGTTTTACCCAGGTTTGGACCCTCTTGATGGAGGTAAAACCCTACGTCCTGCTTGATTATTCTTGATAATATGAGTAGTACAAGAGTTGATCTACCACGAGATCAGAGAAGCTAAACCCTAGAAGCTAGGCTATGGTATGATTGTATGTTGTCCTACGGACTAAAATCCTCCGGTTTATATAGACACCGGAGGGGGCTAGGGTTACACAGAGTCGGTTACAAGGAAGGAGATCTATATATCCGTATTGCCAAGCTTGCCTTCCACGCCAAGGAGAGTCCCATCCGGACACAGGACGAAGTCTTCAATCTTGTATTTTCATAATCCAACAGTCCGGCCAAAGGATATAATCCGGCTGTCCGGATACCCCCTAATCCAGGACTCCCTCAGTCGCCGTGCTGCTCCTCGCCATGCAAGAAACCGTCGACCTGCACATCCATGTCTACGAGGAAATCGTCTACCTAGGCCACTACAAGGCTAGCAAGGACAGAAAGATGTTGGCCTTCATCCAGCAGCTGGAATCTTTGGACGCCATTGTTTAGAAGCACGTCGACGTGGCCACGAAAGCCGTTGCTACTTAGCCGCTGTTCAGTAGGCCGACGCCCTGAGTCGAGGAGGTGGACGTCGTTGATGGATGCATCTCTTCTTCTTGCCTCCTGTAACCAGCACTGCGTCGCCTCATGGCCTTAATGTTTTATTAGTATAGTACTCCCTCTATTCCCAAATATAAGTCTTTCTAGATATTCCAGCAAGTGACTACATACGGAGCAAAATGAGTGAATCTACACTCTAAAATATGTCTACGTACATCCGTATGTTGTATTCCATTTGAAATATCTAAAAGGCTTATATTTAGGAACGGAGGGAGTATATGGCATTTTTGTTCCATTCGTAACGTTTTCACTGTGAGGTGGGGCCGCAGTTGAGCAAACCGACCATCGGCAAATCCCCACCCTGCCCACCGGGCATCGGCTGAGTTTACAATTAGCAGAGAGAAACACGGGAGAAGAGCTAGCTGTAGCACGGACGCTGTTGTCAGATGGGACTCATGTTGATAGAATAGGAGTACTGAGCACTCGTACCTCTTTTTTAGGGAAAAAGTAGTCGTATGTCTAGCACCACTAGTTGGGTGCGTGCGACCTATACCTGGCATCACTTTAGGTCTCCTTTTCGAACCGCAGCTACGCTTCATAGTACATATTTTTCACGCATTTATCCTCCTATATGTACTCCTAGGAGATTTCCACGTGCTCCCTTTCGCCGAAATGTGGGACATAGAGCATCTGGGTCGTAGTGCATGTAAGACTCAGAGCATATACCGGGGTACTTTACATTTCAGACCTCACGAATTACATGCAAACCCCCCATAGAAGAATAAATAAATAAATGAATTACTACATGAAACCAGATTATTTTCATAGAAACCGGAGCATGTTCATTAAATTTTGGACATAACACGTTTATAAAAAATGACTGGACCTAAACCAGTCTAAGGGCCTCTTTGATTCGCGGGATACTGAAAACACTAGAATGGGGAAAGTATGATGGCGATGAACCGAGACGAGGAGAACTCTAACTCAGTTAGAGGTTAGAGTTAGATTCTAACCCTGAACTAACCCTGAACAAACTCTAAACCAAAGAGGTGTATGGATGGCACGGTTAGATTGACAATAAATGCTCTTGACTACTTTGGACCCTATTCCTGCCGGATTTGGTGTGGCCGGCTCTTGTGTGGCCTCCTCCCGCTCACAATTGACATCAACGAACCATCTTTACAAATCAAGCATGCAAAAAATTATAAATTTTACTTTGTCCAAACAAATGAGATATCCCACTTAAACATACAAGTTGTCAATCAAGCTACATAAAAATACACTCCATGAAACAAAGCATGAGCTAACTCATCACGGAAGTAATTCACGATAGGGAGGGAGCCCGGAGCCCCTCATGCACCCAGGGAGGAGCTCGTCATCGTTGCTCTGGAGGAAGGCTCTGTAGAGCCCAAGCCCCGGGAACCCCTCTGACGTCGGCGCTTGCGAGTTGAGGTCGACACCGGCATGGGTAGTAGGGCCGCTTGCCGATGACTGCAAACCGAATCTTTGGGTCTCTAGAAATAATGCAAGCCTGAAACTGAAATACCTAGAAAGGTGTACTGAATCTCCGGGCCTCTAGAAATAATGCAAGCCTGAAATTTAAATACCTAGAAAGGTGAACCGAATCTTTGGGCCTCTAGAAAGATTTATTACCTCCTCAAGCAGCATCAAACAATTCCATGCATGCACCACAAGTTCATACCAAGTTTAATCAGGATCTACTTTTCCAAATCAGAATGAGCGCTAGAGCGAGAAAGATCAATGATATGACTGTGAGACAGAGAATGAACAAACAAACTCACCCCTCTCGCGACCTCCCTGGTAGATGCGCAGCCGCCGCGCACGATAAAGGGAGAAAACGGCCGGTGAAGGGGGAGCGGGGCGAGCTTCGAAGGCCGGAGGAAGAGCGCGGCCGGAGTAGAGAGAGAGGGATAGCGGCAGAGCGACACTTGGGCGGGCGGCCCGATGGGAAACGAAAAGGTGTCGTGCCAGGGGGCGGAGGAGCAATCTGGTGCGGGCAGGGGAGTTTTTAGCTCTCTTTTAGTGGGCCCGAGGAGAACTAACCCATTTACAGCCTCTCCACCGAGCTAGTTTTTTTAGCTGGGTTAGAGCAAAAATAGCTGAAACTAACCCCTCATGTTTGGATAATTTGAGGCTATTTCAACCCAAACTAGCTCTAACTTAGGGATCCAAACAAAGAGGAGTAGTACTGTACATGCTACGGTCTGGACCGTAGCGCATTGTTTTTATGGCCATATCACCACATTGTTTTCTACTGCTGGTTCACTGGGATGCCGTGGTTCACACTCCTCCGACGTGAGTAGTAGTACTAGTAGTACATACCGCATGATTCTTTGCTCCTTCTTACTATGTACTTCGCCGACATGTGGGAGATCCAGCATCCGGGTCGACGTGTCATGCACCAGATTAGAGTGCGGAACGGAAGGGGGGCATCACCACGGTCGTAGCGCCAGTAATTCATGACTATAGTGAGTAGTCATATCACAAGTCTTTCCAGCAGTAACACATCATCAAATCACACGGCCCGACCTTTCCAGCAGTAAGTAAGTTGAATCGGCTACTCCCTCACCCTCCTCGCCTCTCTATCAAACCGCCTACGTGAAAACTGTCGCACGTACAGCCCGGGAAAAGCCCCGCCATCAACTTTTAACTACGCGAAATAGTTCGAGCTTGTTCGTTCTATATAAATACTAGTACTGTATGTTTATTCACCTGTGGGGTTGTTCAATGAATGGAGGGCCGGGGAGCACAAGTGAACAATACTACTAGTAGTGGTAAGTAGGAGTCATACAGTTAGTCACCTAAAATAGAGAGTTTCTTTTCTTTAATGCGACATACACAAATTGAAACGCTTGTTGTGGAGAGAAAAAGATAATCACTCCACTATATATGTACGCAGGGGCCTGAGTGCTTGCTTGACTAGGGTTGCTCTCTTCATTCTCTCATCCTCTCCATATCTAAACAATATAGCGGTAGCGACATTTTCTCTCTGCTCACCGCTGGTCACAGATTCGGCCGGATCCCTTCGATCGGTGTGTGTAGAGGACTAAAAGGTGCATCGTTCACGCGGTCATCGCTGGCGAGGGAGGAAACCCACAGCTGTCGGTGGGGCCCGATCCTCTGCCCATGCCGTTCTCTCCGACATAGTGCCGGCTCAGGAGGTCCTCCAACCCTTCTTCCTCCCTATCGTATTGTGCGCAGATCGGACCTGTCACCGCCGATATCCCAACGACCCTCAGGTACAAGTTCTTCGAAAGTGGCCTTGCTCTACTGCCCCAGCTCCCCACGTGTCTGCATGTCCATCTTTTTCTACTTCTGTCGGCTCTTCCAAATCCACCTAAATTTTTAGTATTATTAGAGGTAACACTACTTCATGCATTTGAATCTAGGACTTGGTTCAAACAATGAAGAAAGGGGGGAAAGTCGTAGCATGAATCTAGGACTTGATTCAAAGAGGAAATAACAAGGGGAAAGTAGTAGAGACTGGATACCCAACCGGTCTCTTGGATGAAAAGGGAAATAATGGGAAAACTCACTACAAACTGGATAAGGATAGATCTATTATTGGTTGAAAAAGGGATAGAAAGTGGCGGCTGGTGGACAAGTCAACAGAGTATGTCTAGGATTAGATTTGCTGCCCTCATATAGTAAAAGGTCTCTAGGATTAGATTTGCTGTCCTCACATAGTAAAAGGTCTCCAGGATTAGATTTGCTACCCTCACATAGTAAAAGGTCTCCAGGATTAGATTTGCTGCCCTCACATAGTAAAAGGTCTCCAGGATTAAATTTGCTGCCCCCACATAGTAAAAGGTTACCAAGATTAGATTTGCAGCCCTCACATAGTAAAAGGTGTCCAGGATTAGATTTGCTGCTCTCATAGAGCATGAACAAACTCGGCATCACCACTTTATGCCTCCTTGTAGGTACATTGTGCTGATGCGTCCACTACCGCATGTCCTTATACCAACCTTTTGTTGTTGTTAATGTAAGGGCGCATGTAAAGTGAAGCGATCACATTGTTACCTTAAGGACATGTCTAACCAGTGTTATTGTTAATCTAATGCCTCTAGTGATATGATGCAATTAAACAGTGTTACAAATGGTACTCCTACTATTTTCCCCGGTATGATAAGTAAGTTGCTTCTTTATGCTGCTGAGTGACCTTGTGTCCCCACGGGCCCATGCCCTTAAACCAACTCTTTAGCTGTTGTTGATTTACTGTATCTAGTAAACAAGCAATGCCAAAATTAAAGTAATCCACATTTGATGAATGTCATAGTTGATAGTAATGCTTCCGGTAACATGAAGCATTGCTAATGTTTTAAAATTTCTATTGTCCTTGCGTGATTGCCATGAACATAATTAAGATGCTTCTTTTCATTTCGTGTATGTTTCGTATATACTTATTGACCAGCAACTGATTACTTTCTATCTTTTTGTGCAGATAGGGATATCCATTTCACCTTGTTGCTATTGTGGCCTTTTGGTGAACTGCACAAAACACTTTTTTGGAATGAGTGTCTTGTGCAATTCAACTAAAATGTCACGTGGGCAAATTTTGGTGGAACCGCACAAAATGGTGATTGGAGTTTCCAAAATCTCCATCAAATTCTGCTGGTAATCTCGTGCAACATTTTATTACTTTTGCAAGATGAGCTATCACTGTCACCACAATGGCACTTTATTTTAGTGGAACTGCACAAAAGGATAAGAAGATTATAGTTGCACCTTACATGACCAGGACATCCAACCTTAATGCTGATGAATTTTAGTGCAACTACTAAAGAAGAACCTGCCAGCTCACGAGAGCAAGTACTTCTTGCTAGCTGAATGATGCAATCTTTGCTTCATTTCAAGTGAACTGCATAAAAGGCGCATGTATTGAATCATGGAACTCTAGGCTGGCCTCATTCGAGTGGAGTTGCAGGTTCACCACATCGAGTCATGGCGGCATAGGGCCCCTCACACCGCTCAGTATTGTCCTTTATCAACATGATTGTGCTTTGTCATACTGTGCTAATGTTCTATTTTTTAAATAAAGCTATTCTATTGCAATCTTTTCTCGTTTTGGAAATAAAGTTTGCTTCAACTAGTGCCACTATTATAGTAGTCATGCTCTTTCTTATGTGTGCAAACAGGAATACTCAATTACAGATGTTGTGATGGTCAAGAGCATTCGCCAAGTTCTTGGGTTGTATGACACGTTTAGCCAAGATGGATTTAATCCCGATATTTAGTTTATCAAAAGGCTCTAATGGGTTGGTTTTGAATATTGGAAGCTGGGAATCAATGAGATGTGTAGGCATCTTTGTTGTACTTATTGTTTGAATCTTATTTGTTGGTTCTGAATCTTGCAACCTGGGAATCAATGAGATGTGTGGGCATCTTTGATATACTTATTATTTGTATCTTATTTGTTGGTTCTGAATCTTGCAAGCTGGGAAACACGACATGATGATGTAGAGGATAGCAACCATAACAAAGAATTCAAACTTGGTAGTATTATCTGTGTGAAAGTGCGACAAATGTGTCGATCGTGTGTGTCCCGAGAATAATAATTCTAATTGTTGTGTATGTTGATCTTGTAGCACTGATAGAACGATCCAATGCATTGCTTGTGATGTCTACTACACAACTTTATTCTTGTAGACATTGTTGGGCCTCCAAGTGGAGAGGTTTGTAGGGCAGTGGCAAATTTCCCTCAAGTGGATGACCTAAGGTTTATCAATCCGTAGGAGGCGTAGGATGAAGATGGTCTCTCTCAAGCAACCCTGCAACCAAATAACAAAGTGTCTCTTGTGTCCCCAACACACCCAATACAATGGTAAATAGTATAGGTGCACTAGTTCGGCGAAGAGATGATGATACAAGTGGTATATGGATAGTAGATAATGGTTTTTGTAATCTGAAAATATAAAAACAGCAAGGTAACTAATGATAAAAGTGAGCGTAAACGGATTTGCAATGATAGGAAACAAGGCCTAGGGTTCATACTTTCACTAGTGCAAGTTGTCTCAACAATAATAACATAATTGGATCACATAACTATCCCTCAACATGCAACAAAGAGTCACTCCAAAGTCACTAATAGCGGAGAACAAACGAAGAGATTATGGTAGGGTACGAAACCACCTGAAAGTTATTCTTTCCAATCAATCCGTTGGGCTATTCCTATAGGTGTCACAAACAGCCCTAGAGTCCGTACTAGAATAACACCTTAAGACACAAATCAACCAAAACCCTAATGTCACCTAGATACTCCAATGTCACCTCAAGTATCCGTGGGTATGATTATACGATATGCATCACACAATCTCAGATTCATCTATTCAACCAACACATAGAACCTCAAAGAGTGCCCCAAAGTTTCTACCAGAGAATCACAACGAAAACGTGTGCCAACCCCTATGCATAGGTTCATGGGCAGACCCGCAAGTTGATCACCAAAACATACATCAAGTGTTCTCAAATCTTTAAAGACTCAATCCGATAAGATAACTTCAAAGGGGAAACTCAATCCATTACAAGAGAGTAGAGGGGGGGAGAAAACATCATAAGATCCAACTATAATAGCAAAGCTCGCGATACATCAAGATCGTACCACCTCAAGAACACGAGAGAGAGAGAGAGAGAGAGAGAGATCAACCACATAGCTACTTGTACATACCCTCAGCCCCGAGGGAGAACTACTCCCTCCTCATCATGGAGAGAACCGGGATGATGAAGATGGCCACCAGAGAGAGATTGCCCCCTCCGGCAGGGTGCCGGAACGGGTATAGATTGGCTTTCGGTGGCTACGGAGGCTTCTGGCAGTGGAACTCCCGATCTATTCTGCTCCCCGATTGTTTTAGGGTATATGGAGATATATAGGCGGAAGAAGTATGTCAGGGGGGCACGAGGGGCCCACAAGGGTGGAGGGCGTGCCCCCCTACCTCCTGGCTTCCTCAGAGCTCCCTTGATGTGGACTCCAAGTCTCCGGGGTTGCTTTCCTTCCAAAAATAAGTTCTGTGAAGTTTTAGGTCAATTGGACTCCGTTTGATTTTCCTTTTCTGCGATACTCTAAAACAAGGAAAAAACAGAAACTGGCACCGGGCTCTGGGTTAATAGGTTAGTCCCAAAAATAATATAAAAGTGTATAATAAAGCCCATAAACATCCAAAACAGAAGATAATATAGCATGGAGCAATCAAAAATTATAGATACGTTGGAGACGTATCAGCATCCCCAAGCTTAATTCCTGCTCGTCCTCGAGTAGGTAAATGATAAAAACAGAATTTTTGATGTGGAGTGCTACTTGGCATAATTTCAATGTAATTCTTCTAAATTGTTGTTTGAATATTCAGATCCGAAAGATTCAAGATAAAAGTTCATATTGACATAAAAATAATAATACTTCAAGCATACTAACTAAGCAATTATGTCCTCTCAAAATAACATGGCCAAAGAAAGTTCATCCCTACAAAATCATATAGTTTATTCATGCTCTATTTTCGTCACACAAGAATGCTCTCATCATGCACAACCCCGATGACAAGCCAAGCAATTGTTTCATACTTTAGTAATCTCAAACTTTATAAACCTTCACGCAATACATGACCGCGAGCCATGGATATAGCACTATGGGTGGAATAGAATATGATGATGGGGGTTATGTGGAGAAGACAAAAAAGGGGAAAGTATCATATCAATGAGGTTACTCAATGGGCTATGGAGATGCCCATAGATTGATGTTAATGTAAGGAGTAGGGATTGCCATGCAACGGATGCACTAGAGCTATAAATGTATGAAAGCTCACAAAAGAAACTAAGTGGGTGTGCATCCAACTTGCTTGCTCTCGAGACCTAGGGCACTTGAGTAGGCCCATTGTTGGAATATACAAGCCAAGTTCTATAATGAAAAATTCCCACGTGTATATGAAAGTGACAAAACAAGAGACTCTCTATCATGAAGATCATGGTGCTACTTTGAAGCACAAGTGTGGTAAAAGGATAGTAGCATTGCCCCTTTTTATTTTCTCTTTTTTTGGCCTTTCCTTTTTTATTTGGGACAATGCTCTATTAATGATGATCATCACACTTCTATTTATTTACAACTCAATGATTACAACTCGATACTAGAACAAAAGATGACTCTATATGAATGCCTCCGGCGGTGTACCGGGATATGCAATGAACCAAGAGTGACATGTATGAAAGAATTATGAACGGTGGCTTTGCCACAAATACTATGTCAACTACATGATCATGCTAAGCAATATGACAATGATGAATGTGTCATGATAAACGAAATGGTGGAAAGTTGCATGGCAATATATCTCGGAATGGCTATGGAAATGCCATAATAGGTAGGTATGTTGGCTGTTTTGAGGGAGATATAAGGAGGTTTATGTGTGAAAGAGCGTATCATATTACGGGGTTTCGATGCACCGGCGAAGTTTGCACCAACTCTCAATGTGAGAAAGGGTAATGCACGGTACCGAAGAGGCTAGCAATGATGGAAGGGCGAGAGTGCGTATAATCCATGGACTCAACATTAGTCATAAAGAACTCACATACTTATTGCAAAAATCTACAATTCATCAAAAACCAAGCACTACACGCATGCTCCTAGGGGATAGATTGGTAGGAAAAGACCATCGCTCGTCCCCGACCGCCACTCATAAGGAAGACAATCAAATAACACCTCATGTTTCAAATTTGTTACACAATGTTTACCATACGTGCATGCTACGGGATTTGCAAACTTCAACACAAGTATTCCTCAAATTCACAACTACTCAACTAGCACGACTTTGATATTATTACCTCCATATCTCAAAACAATCATCAAGCATCAAACTTCTCTTAGTATTCAACACACTCATAAGAAAGTTTTTACTATTCTTGGATGCCTAGCATATTAAGATTATTTAAGCAAATTACCATGCTATTTAAGACTCTCAAAATAATATAAGTGAAGCATGAGATATCAATTATTTCTTCAAAATAGAACCACCACCATGCTCTAGAAAGATATAAGTGAAGCACTAGAGCAAATGACAAACTACTCCGAAAGATATAAGTGAAGATCAATGAGTAGTCGAATAATTATGCAACTATGTGAAGACTCTCTAACATTTAAGAATTTCAGATCTTGGTATTTTATTCAAACAGCAAGCAAAACAAAATAAAATAAAATGACGCTCCAAGCAAAACACATATCATGTGGCGAATAAAAATATAGCTCCAAGTCAAGTTACCGATAAACGAAGACGAAAGAGGGGATGCCTTCCGGGGCATCCCCAAGCTTAGGCTCTTGGTTGTCCCTGAATATTACCTTGGGGTGCCTTGGTCATCCCCAAGCTTAGGCTCTTTCCACTCCTTATTCCATAGTACATCGAATCTTTAGCCAAAACTTGAAAACTTCACAACACAAAACTTAACAGAAAACTCGTGAGCTCCGTTAGCGAAAGAAAACAAAACACCACTTCAAAGTATTGTAATGAACTCATTATTTATTTATATTGGTGTTAAACCTAATGTATTCCAACTTCCCTATGGTTTATAAACTCTTTTACTAGCCATAGATTCATTAAAATAAGCAAACAACACAGGAAAACAGAATCTGTCGAAAACAGAACAGTCTGAAGTAATCTGTAACTAACGCAAACTTATGGACCCCCAAAAATTCTAAAATAAATTTATGGACTTGAGTAATTTATCTATTAATCATCTGAAAAATAATTAACTAAATATCACTCTCCAATAAAAAATGGCAGCAATTCTCATGAGCGCTAAAGTTTCTGTTTTTTATAGCAAGATCAACAAGACTTTCCCCAAGTCTTCCCAACGGTTCTACTTGGCACAAACACTAATTAAAACATAAAAACTCAATCATAACAGAGCATAGATGAATTATTTATTACTAAACAGGAACAAAGAGCAATGAACAAAAATAAAGTTGGGTTGCCTCCCAACAAGCGCTATCGTTTAACACCCCTAGCTAGGCATGAGGATTTCAATGATGCTCACATAAAAGATAAGAATTGTAACATAAAAAGAGCATCATGAAGAATATGACTAGCACATTTAAGCCTAACCCACTTCCTATGCATAGGGATTTTGTGAGCAAACAACTTATGGGAACAATAATCAACTAGCATAGAAAGGCAAAACATGCATAACTTCAAAACTTTAAGCACATAGAGAGGAAACTTGATATTATTGCAATTCCTACAAGTGTATATTCCTCCCTCATAATAATTTTCAGTAGCATCATGAATGAATTCAACAATATAACTAGCACCAAAAGGATTTTTTTTCATGATCTACAAGCATAGAAATTTTATTACTCACAACACAAGCAAAATTCTTCTCATGAATAATAGTGGGAGTATCATAAGAAACTCGAATACTATAAATTGTTTCCACATTAAAAGAGTAATGTTTAGAAAAAGGGTAACCATAATCATGACAAGTTTTATAGATATAATCACTAATTTGTATAGCATAAGTATCATCACAATAATCATCATAGGTAGGAGGCATGCTATCATCATTATAAATTTGCATATCAAAACTTGGGAGACTAAAAATATCATCTTCATTAAACGTAGCATCCCCAAGCTTGGGACAAACATTAATGTCAGCAAATATATTCTCAAAAACATCATCTTCATCAAACATAGCATCCCCAAGCTTGGGTCTTTTCATATCATAAGCATAATCACTCTCATCATTAATAGTATGGATAGCACCAATAGTATAGCAATTATCATATTTTGCCAAGCAAGTGCCAAAAAGATTTTCAAGATCATAAGAAGTATCATTATCTTCCACAATTATATTTTCATGAGGCATAATAGTGATAGGAGCAGCATTATTTGGGAGAGATATCTTTTTACCTCTCTTCCTTTTTCTTTTCTTCTTCTTCACCACATCATGTGTGGGTTCAATCCTCTTTTTGGAGCTCCTTATTAATGAGATTGGTTGAATAGGAGGCTCCTCCTCGTTACCTGATTCATCATAAGAAATAATAGGAGGATATTGGGAAGTCTCTTCCCTTTCATTAGTATTCTCTTCATCTTCTATTTGCTTTATTTTCTTTATATAGTTGGCAATATAAGGATTTTCAATACAATTCACCGCACAATACATATAAATTTTCTCTAGATCAAAATCAAGGAATCTATCAAGATTAAACTTTGGAATACCCTCAGTTATACGTTTCATTTCCTCATACCCCAAAAGAAGACTAAACTCTTTATAATGCTCAAGGGTAATCAAATTATCACAATTTTTGGATACGATTCGGTCATGAAACAATTTGCATTGGAGATTAAATTGACCATGTTCATTGCAAAGTTCACAAGGGGCGCGAAAAATATTGAATTTTTCAGCACAAACATCAAGACTTTCTTGCAACAATTTAGTTTCTAAATACTTATGCCTCTTGCAATATCTATCTTCCCTATTTGGTGTATACTTGCAAACCCAATGCACTCCACAAAAATTGACATGTTTATAGGAGACATTTTCATCATAACTAGTGGAATCATCATTAGTACTATGGATATTCAAGGAGTTCATACTAACAACATTGCAATCATGCTCATCATTCAAAGATTTAGTGCCAAACATTTTAATGCATTCTTCTTCTAACACTTTGGCACAATTTTCCTTTCCATCATACTCATGAAAGATATTAAAAAGATGAAGCGTATGAGACAAACTCAATTCCATTCTTGTATAGTTTTCTTTTATAAACTAAACTAGTGATAAAACAAGAAACAAAAAGATTCAATCACAAGATCTAAAGATATACCTTCAAGCACTCACCTCCCCGGCAACGGCGCCAGAAAAGAGCTTGATGTCTACTACACAACCTTCTTCTTGTAGACGTTGTTGGGCCTCCAAGTGCAGAAGTTTGTAGGACAGTAGCAAATTTCCCTCAAGTGGATGACCTAAGGCTTATGAATCTGTAGGAGGCGTAGGATGAAGATGGTCTCTCTCAAGCAACCCTGCAACCAAATAACAAAGAGTCTCTTGTGTCCCCAACACACCCAATACAATCGTAAATTGTATAGGTGCACTAGTTCGGCGAAGAGATGATGATACAAGTGGTATATGGATAGTAGATAATGGTTTTTGTAATCTGAAAATATAAAAACAGCAAGGTAACTAATGATAAAAGTGAGCATAACGGAATTGCAATGATAGGAAACAAGGCCTAGGGTTCATACTTTCACTAGTGCAAGTTCTCTCAACAATAATAACATAATTGGATCACATAACTATCCCTCAACATGCAACAAAGATTCACTCCAAAGTCACTAATAGCGGAGAACGAACGAAGAGATTATGGTAGGGTATGAAACCACCTCAAAGTTATTCTTTCCAATCAATCCGTTGGGCTATTCCTATTGGTGTCACAAACAGCCCTAGAGTTCGTACTAGAATAACACCTTAAGACACAAATCAACCAAAACCCTAATGTCACCTAGATACTCCAATGTCACCTCAAGTATCCGTGGGTATGATTATACAATATGAATCACACAATCTCAGATTCATCTATTCAACCAACACATAGAACCTCAAAGAGTGCCCCAAAGTTTCTATCGGAGAATCACAATGAAAACGTGTGCCAACCCCTATGCATAGGTTCATGGGCAGAACCCGCAAGTTTATCACCAAAACATACATCTCAATCCAATACAAGAGAGTAGAGGGGGTAGAAAACATCATAAGATCCAACTATAATAGCAAAGCTCGCGGTACATCAAGATCATACCACCTCAAGAACACGAGAGAGAGAGAGAGATCAAACACATAGCTACTGGTACATACCCTCAGCCCCGAGAGAGAACTACTCCCTCCACGTCATGGAGAGCACGGGGATGATGAAGATGGCCACCGGAGAGAGATTTCCCCCTCTTGCAGGGTGCCGGAACGGGTCTAGATTGGCTTTCGGTGGCTATGTAGGCTTCTGTGGTGGAACTCCCGATCTATTGTGCTCCCCGATTGTTTTAGGGTATATGGAGATATATAGGCGGAATAAGTACGTCAGGGGGGCACGAGGGACCCACGAGGGTGGAGGGCACGCCCAGGGGGGTGGGCGCGCCCCCCTACCTCCTGGCTTCCTCGAAGCTCCCTTGACGTGGACTCCAAATCTCCCGGGTTGCTTTCCTTCCAAAAATAAGTTCTGTGAAGTTTCAGGTCAATTGGACTCCGTTTGATTTTCCTTTTCTGTGATACTCTAAAACAAGGAAAAAATAGAAACTGGCACCGGGCTCTGGGTTAATAGGTTAGTCCCAAAAATAATATAAAAGTGTATGATAAAGCCCATAAACATCCAAAACAGAAGATAATATAGCATGGAGCAATCAAAAATTATAGATACGTTGGAGACGTATCACTTGTTTTAAGAATAAATTTCTATTAAAGCTAATTAAATTTAAGTAAAGTGACCACTAACACTTGTTATTACAGTACCAATACAGACCCGCTCGTGAACCGACGTGTGGCCGGAATAGGTTTCTTAATGGGGGCGTTTGAATGCGCCGAGGGTGCATGTTCTGTCGGGCATGCAGCGGGCGAGGGAGGGGTAGTAACTGTTGTCGCCTATACACACTCAGTTTACTGTTGAATCCAGTTCCCCAAGAGCTGAAAAACGAACGGCTGCCACCGCCTATCCACTCGTTCACTTGAAGAGACTCCAATGGTGATCCGAGGGGTGAGCCTGTTGGATATGGACTTTAGAAAGGAGTTCACCTTTGAGTTCACCGTTAAGTACCATGGCTGCACCAAGTTGAATGTGATGTACACCAATGATCTGGACTCAGTGAAGCTCTGCCTCGCCGAGTTCAAGCACTACCTACAGGACGAGAAAGCACAAGGTCGCAGGACTAGACCTTGTGCCCATCCATTCGTCTCCTGGCAGGGACCAGCGGATCACGGTTGCCCAGGTATGCGTGCGGGATGAGGTTCTGGTCTACCACTGCTTCAGGGCCATCAGAGGTTCTGGAGCAGTCGCCCGTTTCATCGGCAGCGCCGACTACACCTTCGCTAAGGTGGAGAGAAGGAAGAATGTGGCGATTCGGCCATCTGGTGCAACAAGCTTGTCGGCATCCAAAAGCAATACAAGATCATCGACAACGGGCAGCACAAGGACTCCATGGTTGACCTCGCCGAGACCATCATCGACCCCTACTACGCCAACATGAAAGAAGACAACGATACCAAGGACCTGAACACGTGGGAGCTACCTCTGAATCTAGCCTACATAACCTACACGGCCAAGGACGCATACGCATGCTACGACATGTACAGGCGGATCTTGGAAATGAGGGTGTGTCTGCTTCCCGTAACCGACGAGTACACAGACAACCGCAGCGTCATGATCAAGCGTGCCAGGAAGGTCTAGATGTTGTACTTTATCTGTTTATAAACACCTTTATCATCTGAGTGTTTCATGCATTAGCCTATGTGTCGTAATTATCTGTTTTGTCCGAAATATTTCCTCTAAGAACCCATTAACCTGTTTGCTTTTTAGTGGCCATTTGCTTATGTATGTAACTAGTTCACTCGTCTGTTTCAAAAAAACTAGTTCACTCGGCTGTCATGCTTTGAATCTCCTGCCTCCCAATGTATTCCCCTTCTCAGGTGGACCCAACAGATCTCGTGCACAGAAATATGGGACCAACCACCTATCCATTTGTATTTCTTTATTTTGTTCAATCTTTCGTCCTCTTCCTATACTGTGGCTGGCCATCATAGCCTATGGCATTGGCCAGGCCATCCCTCTACTCCCACACATTGTCCGGCGGCGGCAGCTCCACTGGCCCACCCTGCACCTGAACAAGTCAACCCTCGTACTCCCCTCCGCTTGCGTCTTCCCCCGCTCTGATTCCTTCGGTCTGAGGTCTCGAAGTCGTCCTCCGCCTTGGTGCTCTCGCCGCGGCGCCGCTGTATGTCGTTCCCAACATGGTCAGAAAAACAAGAGGAATCGGGAGACAACTGTTCATCAAGAGGCTGACAGTCCCGGGCCCACCGGGTCCATGGCCTAGGTTTTGTTGTTTAACATGGGCAGCCCACGACATGTTTCAACATTTTTTGGATCCAGCAGGTATCAAGGGGCCTCTTGGCCTCCCAACCTAGCTTGTCTATAATATCAGCATCCCAAGTTATGTTTGTTTTTTCAAGACGACACATAGCTCAGTTATATTTCTCTATAAGAATGCAAAATTGAACCTATCACTAGTGCGCGTCGGTCCTAAACAAATAGTTTAAAACCTCTTTCCGCGACGACATTTGGAACCGTCGCCAAGTGAGTGTAGGTGATAGGGGGTCCTTCCCACACGACCCAGAAACCATTGGGGATAAGGCCCCTACAGTACTCCTACTCGTTTCTGCTTGCATTGCCATCGCAGTCGATATTCTGTGGTGCTACATTTACGATGCGCGGACCATCACAAACGGTTCACTATTATAGAACGTGTATCATGCGCGGCCCATCACAAACGGTTCACCGTTAAGAAGATTAGCTAATCGTCGTACGAGTGTCGGACAGGATTACAAAACGTCGGACCGTCATAACATCGTTGTACACGACAACTATCGCACATGCTATTTTGTGATGCAACGTTTATGATGCATACTTCATCAGAAACAGTTCATGGTTGCGAATCGTGTATGATAAGGCAACTAACACAAATGTTTAGTTTGCGCGCATCGTTTGTGATATTGTCTGACATCGCACACGCTTTGCAAACGGCAACTGTGTGCATGCTTGCACACGTTTCCTCTTTGTGAACCGTCTCAGATTATGGTGCATATCGCAAACGTTTGTGTTTTACCAACCATGTGTGCCGTAACAACCTGGAGAGCGTAATTTCATCGTAGTTTAATTGCTGATTTTCCAAATTGTACCGGATTTGGATTTGAATTTGAATGTATGCTACAGCTTTATTCATATCCATCAGGTTCAAATAACCAATGCATTATTCGATTCATAGATACATATGTTCAAGAATGACATAAGAACGAAATAAAAAATGATGAACCACAATTGTATACTTGTACTATTACAGACGGTAAAGAAAGAGGCGAAATATATTCTGGTTGCTAAACAAGGTGAAGCGGCATGCCCATATTGTGCCCTCCTCCATGCAGAAGGCACTCACGACTCTAGTCCAACCCCTTGTGATGGCCGACCACCCATCCTTCACGGTCTTCATGAAAACATCTAGATAATCATCGTGTTCTGGTAGAAATACTTTAACCTTTGCATGCCCACCAATCATGTAGTTTGAGAGGTAATCTTGAGTAAACTGCTTTGGCAACCACTGCAAAGGAATAAGATTTCATACATTGTCGTCTAACACAACTCATTATGGGCAGTAAAAATAAGGCTGCAGAGTTCTTACTTACCATCTTGCAGTTCACTGTTGTCTTGGATAAAGTGTAAACAAATAGTTTAATTGACATCTTTGGACCCATTTTACTAACAATCTTTATCAGCTTCCTCACTTGATATTGGTTCATCGATATCTCATTGCCCCATATGCAGAAAGGGTCGAAACGCGGATCTTTACCAATGACATATGTACCTAAAAGCACCAAGTTAATATTAGAAGCTAAACAACAATGGCACAATGATGTAGTACAACACTCTTTTATAATATGAATATATACATTCGTATGTGGTAGTCCATTTGAAATCTCTAAAAAGAACAAATATTTAGGAACAGAGGGAGTATCTTATAACATCCAATATACTCACATATTAGATGAATTGACATCTTATATTATGGGCCGGAAGGAGTTTAGTTCGTTCTTAAGAATTACCTGCTGCTGTATCCATGGGTTACAGTTAGTTTGAGCTAGTTCGGGCTCAAATAGCCCTAAATTATATCTAAACATGAGGGCTAGTTTGAGCTAGTTGCATCTATAACCCCCCAAAAAAACTAGTATCCAACCCAAGAGGTGCTAATTGGAGCTAGTTCTCCTAGTGCATGTATTGTCAATCTAACCCTGCCATCCAAACAACTCTTTGGATGGAGTTAGTTCAGGGTTAGTAATGAGCTAGAAACTAACTCTAACCTCTAGCTAAGTTGAGTATCCAAACAAGGTTGTGTTGTTGTTGCTGCTGTTGCTGCTCTTCTACGTATATCTAGACATCATTAGAACATTAATGTAACACTCTTCCTTGTTGCTATGTAGCCTAGGATTGCATATTTAGACATTAAGTATAGTGCATGTTGCTATGTAGCCTCAGATATATTACATATGGCCCTAGTTAACCTAAGGAAAAATGGGTTGCAGATATATTCAGTTAAAAGTCCGATTCACCGATTAGTCCCTTATCAGCCACCGGCCTATATGGTACCAGCTACGGATATCCTGAACAGTGAGCAGATATAAGCCATGGGATGAAACTAACCTCAATGGAAAACAGCAGGCGTTCCCAAAATTGTCCTGTGTAGGTACATCAAGAAGCACGTTAAGCACAACAGGCTAAACATCAACCAAAATTACACATGGAACACAAAATAATCTCCAAAAGATAGCTTCAGTGTGAAGGTTTAAGCACGCTAGTAAAGCAAAACAAGTGGAAAGGTGTGCTAACTGCAACAGGCCTAACATTTAACAATAAGCAAACATGGTCATTCAAACTGGTATTGTGCCGGTCTAAGTACACTGGTTATGGTTAAATAAAAATGGAAAGGCGTGTTAACTACAAGATGCAGCAACCAAATGTAGTCATTCATAGTGGTATTGTTGAAACTGGTACTGATGAAATTGAACTGCACAGTTCATACTTGCACGTATAGAACATCACGTTGTGAATAACTAGAATAAACAAGGCATACTACGAACAACCAAAGATAGCATTTGAAACTGAACATATGCTAACTACAAACAACCGAACAATCAAAAAACTTTAAAAGAGGCATATGCTAATTATAACAGGCTTAACAGCAAGCAAATATATGCATTCCTATCGGTATGTTTAAAACTGGATTGACAAAATGTACTGCACAGTAAATAATTGCACATATAGAGCATCACATTGTGAACAACTAAAATAAACAAATCATGGGTTTCCTCACTTTTCACAGATGGGCTCGTTCCCGTGGGAAGAGCATGGACCCTGGATCGCTCCATGTTGTCGCAGATGGGATCCTTCCCCTTGGAAGAGCACGGCTGTAGGGTGCCCTCCCTGATGTCGCAGACATGTGCTTTCCCCTTGGAAGAGCATATGGGCTCTTTCCCCTTGGAAGAGCCGGAGAGGGTGCCCTCCTCGTGGTCGCCGTTGATGAGGTCTGACTTGGAAGCTATGGATCCCAAGCTAGCATCGCAAAACGTGTCCTTCAGAAATGACAAAAGGGGCTTGATGGCGATGTAGAATGGCAAATTATTGACAGCGAGCCAGAGGAGATCAACGGCTGGGCCGTGGATGAGATCGATAGCGGTTGAACCCAAGGGGTTGGGGGAGGGCCACTAACCTGTGACACAGCCCGCCTCAGGGCGCCGCTGTCGATGACCTCGATGTCGTAGCCGGCGGACGAGACATGCCCGCATACTCTAGCCCGCTGCTTGAGTGTCTGCCGCCAGTAATGGTCGTCAGCTTCCTCGGCGACGTCAGGCAAAGAGACCACTATACACCTCTTTTGGGCCAGTTGCTCCTCGAGCTCCACGGGAAGCGTAGCCGGGCTTAGGCTGCGACGCTCTGGAGTGGGGGATGGGGATGGGGATGGGGATCTATGGGAAAGGGGGCATTTGGCAGGCATCGTCTAAGAAACTCAGGGCGGCCTGGGTATGGAGATCGGTGGGTAAGCTGTACGAGCAAACCGGTAGATATTGACAATGGAGGCCTTGCGGCAGCAGCGGCGGCGAGGACTTTGCTAGGGCTTCGAGCGAGGGAGGGGGTGTGTGTGCACGCGGGCACTCCCGAGGAGGTTTTGGTGTGTGTGTGTGTGTGTGTGTGTGTGGAGGGGGCGCGGGGTGTTTTGAAGAAATGACGTGGGTACTAAATATTTTACTACGCAGGAGTCAAACGCTGGAGTGAAATGTCGGGCTATTGAAAATTTTGATGATAGTGCATCGCACACGGTCCGGAGATAATAATCGTGTGTTATGAAATAGAAAAACCCTCGAAGCATGCAGATATTTTGAGAGGGGGAGCCTCGTGGAGCCCAATGTACTGTGCGGATGTGTGCGTGACATGTGCACCAGCGTGGGACACTGTTAGTTTGAGTGAACCGTGTCTGTTGCGTCATCCGACTTGTCTAATGTTCATAAATTTGGCGAAAAATGACGCGGGAGAGGGTCGGAACACGAACACACTTGCATGTGGACCAAATTTATGTATCAAAAGGGTGGTTTGATTTTCAAATACCAAATGCAACTTCGATGTGGCACCTCTCTCGCAAAGCGCATGGTATTGCTTGCTCCCACCCTCTTGTGTCGGCACGAAGGGAATCCAAAGCTATGAATGCATGCCGCTCCCCCTCAACCGAGGTTAACCTAGCAAAGTGCAAAGTAGCTAGGAGCCCTCCTCCTCCCTCATGTTGGCACGAAGGGAATCCTAAGCTATATATGAATGCGTGCCCCCCCAAACGAGGTTCATCGTAGCAAAGTGCGAAGTAGCTAGCAGCCCCCCTCCCGCGTGTCGGCATGAAGGGAATCGTAAGCTATGAATGCATGCCCCCCAATGTTCACCTAGCAAAGTGTGAAGTAGATCTACCAGCCCCCTCCCTTGTGTCGGCACGAAGGGATTCCTAAGCTATGAATGCATGCCCCCCAACTGAGGTTCACCTAGCAAAGTGCGAAGTAGCTAGCAGCCCCCCTCCCTCATGTCGGTACGAAGGGAATCCTAGCTAAGCTATGAATGCATGCTCCCCCCCCCAATCGAGGTTCACCCTAACAAAGTGCGAAGTAGCTAGCAGCCACCCCCCCTCGTGTCGGCACGAATGGAATCCTAAGCTATGAATGCACATGCCCCCCCCCCACAACCGAGGTTCACCTAGCAAAGTGCGAAGTAGCTAGCAGCCCCCCTCGTGTCGGCACGAAGGGAATCCTAAGCTATGAGCATGCCCCCTCCCCCCAACCAAGGTTCACCTAGCAAAGTGCGAAGTAGCTAGCAGCCCCCCACCGCCCCCCCCCCTCGTGTCGCCACGAAGGGAATCCTAATTAGGCTATGAATGCATGCCCCCCCAACCGAGGTTCACCTAGCAAAGTGCGATGTAGCAACCCCCCCCCCCACACACACACACACAAACACTTTCAGTCGGCGGGCCAGATAGGCATATATCTCACCAAGATGGATCGTAAAACGGACCAAGAATAATCCACCTTGGTCGTACAACCTCTCTCTTGTTGTTGGTTGCTACCTCTTGAGCACGCGTTGGTTTTCCCTTGAAGAGGAAAGGGTGATGCAGCAAAGTAGTGTAAGTATTTCCCTCAGTTTTTGAGAACCAAGGTATCAATCCATTACGATACTACACGCAAGTCCCTCGTACCTGCACAAACAATCAAGAACCCGCGATAAAGGGGTTGTCAGTCCCTTCACGGCCACTTGCAAAAGTGAGATATGATAAAGATAATAAGATAAATATTTTTGGTATTTTTGTTGTATAGATTGAAAAGTAAAGATTGCAAAATAAACGGCGATAGAAATGGCTAGTTGTCGGGAGAATAATATAATAGAGAATAGACCCGTGGGCCATAGGTTTCACTAATGGCTTCTCTCACAGTGGGTGAACAAATTACTGTCCAGCAATTGATATAAAAGCGCATAGTTATGAGAATATCTAGGCATGATCATGTATATAGGCATCACGTCCGTGACAAGTAGACCGAAACGATTCTGCATCTACTACTATTACTCCACACATCGACCGCTATCCAGCATGCATCTAGAGTATTAAGTTCATAAGAACAGAGTAACGCATTAGGCAAGATGACAAGATGTAGAGGGATAAACTCAAGCAATATGATATAAACCCCATCTTTTTATCCTCGATGGCAACAATACAATATGTGTCGTTTCCCTTTCTGTCACTGGCATCGAGCACCACAAGATTGAACCCAAAGCTAAGCTCTTCTCCCATTGCAAGAAAGATCAATCTAGTAAAAATGCCCGTGCGTTGCAACGGGAGAAAAATATGTATTTGCTTTAGTCTAATAGGCATTACTCTAGGGCACATCCCCCACTATCATTCCATAACCTCTATTTGAACAAAGTGTCCTACCCGTGTCACCACCTATCCTCCTTCTCGCATTCGCCGATCGTGGACGGGTTGTCCATCTAGTCACATCATGTCTAGACATTGTCCATGCAGGGGATGAGCTCGACAATCTCCCGGCATATTTGTCGCCAAACCTCGCCACTCGAGCGAGAGATGAGGGCCCCCTCTGAGGGTCCCTCCCTGCACGTGTTTCATACACCGTCTCTCATACTCTCACTCGTTCTACGTATGTCCTATCATGCTTCCTTCACACCATGCATGCTTGCAACTAATATATTATTAAACAAAAACATATTAAATGGATACTAATAATGGAGTTGTCAAAATATCACTATCCTAGTAAAATGGCAGCCCAATAACTCATCCATAGGAAATTCATTCACAACAACAAAATTTCATGATTCTTAAATAGAGATCACTTTCTGTCAATTCAAATAATTCTGATTTTTGGACCCTTAAATCAACCACAAAAATAGTGCTTACCAGACATACAAACTGTAGTGCTTTAGCGTTTCTTACTTGAAGTGGCGCGAAATTGCTAGCATTTGTTGGCCTTTGGCAAATCAAAGACACTGCAAGTTCAACCCATTTTTATTGAAACCATTTGTTGTTGTGATTTTTATAATTCCACAATAAGAATGATTCCAACCATGCGCTGGTACCCCTTAGAGAATGTACCTTTGCAAAGAACAGGTACAAAACAGTGATAAATTAGCAAACTGAAGCTGGCAGTGGCACAATGGGGTTTGTCTTTGTACTCGACAAGAGAAACACTAAGAGTCATTGGTAAAATATGAACCAAGGCATGTGTCAGATCCACTCACCTTTCCCTGCTCTTCCAGTGAGAAAAAACTCCAGTGCGTTTGTATCAGAATAACAAAATTACAACCTTCAAATCGAGCCATTGTGAACATAATACCTACAATGATTATTAATAGTGTAGTCCCACCTAATTCTCCTATACATATCATGTTAAACTAAGTAACGGTATACATATGCATATATATATATATATATATATATATATATATATATATATTAACTTATAAATTTTACCAGCAAATAATGATATAGTCTTACATTTAACAAAATGGTAAAAAATAGCATGTCATAGTTGATAACAATATAATAAATTCTTGTGAATGATAGTTTGGCTGTACGTGGGAGCCTAATATCATATTAACTCGTGACAAAAGAAGGCATTGTAGCAACATAATAAAAACATAATCATTGGAAGAATATTTATGAAAACTAGTTATACACTATGCGCAAGCATACTGAAAAGGATCACTCAACATCGTCAGCTATTAAAAAATCACTAGGGATCGCCGCCTGAACCTGAGGGCGCTGGGATATGAAACACTTGATCTGTCTGATATGGAAGAGCCGATCACAGAGGAGGAAATTCAGGCAAATATTAAGGAATTACATGGGAATCGGGCACCAGGGCCCGATGGGTTCACTGGGTTATTCTACCAACGATGCTGGCCCACAATCAAAGACGACCTCCTGGCTGCTATCAGGGCGGTGCAACTAAACTCCTCCACCCAGCTGCATCGTTTGAATCAAGCAACCATGGTCCTACTACCGAAGAACGCTGAGGCCATATCAGCTGGGGATTATAGGCCCATCAGTTTGATCTGTAGCTTCGCTAAGCTGGTCGCCAAGATCCTCGCTACACGGCTGCAGAAGAGGATGCAAGAGCTAATAAGGCCATGCCAGAACTCATTCATCAAGGGGCGAGCAATCCAGGACAATTTCAGTTATGTAAACGGCCTAACAAAAGCATTCCGCAGATCCAAAACGCCCGCACTCATGATCAAACTTGATATTCAGAAAGCATTCGATACGGTGTCATGGGAGTTCCTATTAGAACTATTGACATCAAGGGGATTTGGAAGGAGATTCACCAACTGTTTATCTGCCCTACTAAGCTCTTCTTCCACCAGGCTACTAGTCAACAGAGAATTATCGGAGAGGATTGACCTGGCTAGGGGGCTAAGGCAGGGAGACCCTCTATCCCCCCTGCTGTTCGTCCTCGTGATGGACTGCCTGGCTGCCTTGTTCGAGAAATTTGTGCATTCGGGGATACTTGGGCCAATCGGGAAGCAAAATCTGCCCTTCAGAACTTCCTTGTATGCAGACGACGTGATCCTCTTCGTCAACCCTTGTAGACACGAAATTCAGGCAGTGAAACAGATGCTCTGGTTGTTCGGGGACGCCACAGGCTTGAGAACAAACTTTGCAAAATCTTCGGTCACCCCTGTTTGCTGTAACGGAATCGACCTTCAACTGCTGCTGCAAGACTTTGGCTGCCCAATAAAAGAGTTCCCGTGTAAATACTTGGGCATGCCGCTGACGGACAAAAAACCAACTAAAGGTGATCTCAAGCCGATCTGCGACAAGATCATTGGCAGGATGAAGGGATGGAAACTTGCTCTGCTTTCCATGGATGGCAGACTGGACCTGGTCAGAACTGTGCTCTCAGCGATGCCAATTTTTCAAATGATAGCCATTCACATGCCGGCGTGGCTAGCCAAGTTGATCGACAGAGTTCGTCGCAGATTCCTATGGGAGGGCAACGAGGTGGCCTCAGGCGGGAAGTGCTTAGTCAACTGGAAGATTGTATGCAGACCAAAAGAATTCGGCGGCCTCGGCATCACAAATTTGTCAGCCCAGAGCTTGGCGTTGCGGACGAGATGGCTCTGGCAATCTTGGAACGAGACCAACAAACCATGGCAAGGGCTTGATCTACCAATAGACCCCAAAGTGAAAGCACTTTTCAGTGCATCAGTTGATTTTTTCCTAGGCAACGGTGAGCGCATACTTTTCTGGAAGGAACCATGGCACAGGGGAGTAAGCCTACAGGACTCGTTCTACACCCTTTACAGTCATTGCACTAGGAAAAACCTCACGGTGGCACAGGCCATAGGGGACAGGAGGTGGACCAGGCACTTCAAAGCAAATCTACCTGAAGATGCAATAAGAGAGTTTACTGCCCTATGGGATGAGATCAATGGGATTGAGCTTGGGCTGGAATCTGACACGGTCAAATGGAAGTGGACAATGAATGAAACGTACACCTCGAAATCTGCCTACCTCATTCAGTTTGAGGGATGCCGCAGGGCCGGATTTGGTGACTTCGTCTGGAAAGCCGACGCACCTGGCAAGTGCAAGATCTTTGCATGGCTAGCCCTCCTCGGACGCTGCAACACGGCCGACGTACTAGCAAAGAAGGGATGGCCACACGACCCAGCTTGCGCTCTTTGCGCCGGCCCCATGGAAAACGCAGTGCACCTCCTCGCCTCGTGCCCCTACACGATCACTGTATGGCAGGTGATCCTGCGACGGAGCAATCTACCTGTGGCCCTGTCTCCCACAACAACCACTGCATCACTGACTGAATGGACAGAACACACCACAAGTCAGCTTTCAGGTGACGAGAAGAAACAATGGAGCTCCCTCGTGCAATTAGTATGGTGGTCTACATGGAACGAACGCAATGCAAGAATTTTCAAAAACCAGCCATCAAATGCTACGACCCTGGTTGAAAGGATAACAGAAGAGGCAGGCGTCTGGTTGACTGCAGGACGGCGCAAGGCAAGCTCTTTGCTGTTAAAACCAAGAGAGCCTGACTAGGATCCTTTCGTCCACTATATAGCGGTGCTGGCATATTTGCCAGGATGTAACTGATGTTTTGTAAATCCCATGTACCTTAACCCCCGATAATCCTACATCTACGTAGGGCCTACAAACACTAACGTAACCTTCCTAACTAATTAACTTCGCCCCTCCTGATTTTCAGAAGGGTGGGCCGCTTCATCCTCCTTCGTCTAATCTGATTGGTCCACCTTGCACATTACGTAAAACACATACGTAGCCTTACGTGGGTGTAGCATTACCGCCTTAACCCCCCCAACTGCAATGAAAAGCTGTGCCGACAGCATTTTCGTCAAAAAAAATACATGAGCAGAAATATCTGAAAAAATAAGTCAGTTATTTGAAAGAACTTTCCCTTGTGCTTTACAAATGAGAACAATCACATATTAGAGCTTATTCATGACATCTTCTTTTATTGAAGGAAGTAGTATGTTCCAGCAAAATTGTCAAATTATGTCTACACATTTTGCATACCATTATCTGTGTCATCTCGGCCTACACTGGTCGATACCTTGTTAAAATCCTATCCATCAAAATTCATCCCACAACAATATCTACCACTTTGTAGTTGTTAAATGGTTAAAAAGCAGTCTGGCTAAGCCGTAGCAGTGCTGGTCTTTCTACCAAGAATATAGTGTAGTGCATGAATCCGTCAATAGCGTCAACATTCAAAGTCGACATTTGGTTACTGATCACGGCATCAAGCACTGCCTCTGATTCCGAACACGACGAGGATAAATAGGCCAACCACAAAGTCTGCAGCGGTGGCCTGAACCTACATGAAAAATTTGCTGCCGACCTACATGTTTTCAAGACTGAACCTTCACGCCAAAACATTGTGAAGTGAGCAGGAGTACTAAACACTAAACAGGGTGATCATCTCACCTTGCAACAACTTGGTGCAGATCGGTAGCACTTGGGTACGTACCATTGACTGCCATCCTTGGGGAGAAGTACTCGTCCCCATCAGTCAGGCAATGACCACCGGGGCTGTACCTAAAGCACTGATATTAAGGGGAACTGGACGGGAGGAAGATGGGCCATACCTGTAGAGCTCGATGCGCCACCGTTGTAGCTTGTTGGTTCTGTTCTTCAGGCACTGTGGCCGGTCCAAATTTGAGTCGCCATTGCCACCTTCTTTTTGTTCGTGAGAGAGATTCCACAATCGACATCACAGGCAGACTGGGTCACCTGGCCAGAGGCTAGTGGTGGTTCTGGAACCACGGTCGATGGTGGAGGCATGCCCTGCCATGGCGGGTCTCCTGTCTTCCTCTGCTCCGACGCCCAGACTCGGTGTCTCTTCCTCTGCTCTGACGCCCAGGCTCGATGTCTCTTCCTTTGATCCGACGCCTAGACTCGCCTACAACCATGCCTCCGTGACAATGGGCAGTCTTACGACGAAGTTGGTGGAGGCGACATTTTGGGCGAATTTCCGGCGAAGTCGGCGGGGGCGAGATACTTGCAAACTTGCGAAGTTGCGATGCAATTCAGCTCGATTTGCAGTCGGGCCTTTCTTTTTATAGCATGAATTCTTTGTGGAATCCAGATCGAAACATCCATAGATACGTATTGTAGTAGTTCTTCTACTCGTATCCGATCCAAAACGAACACGGCACACGACGCTGGAGAGAAGGGAGTGAGCGGCGGCGGCGTACGCACGCAATACGCCGTGCGTCCTCTCCTCGACAGGGAGTAAGTTTCGGCAACATATGGGCTGGAGGCTCTTTCCCTTTTTATTTTTTAAAGAGAAAGGCTCTTTTGCTTCGGCAAGCAAAAATTAGAAATATGGGCCAGCGAGCTTTGATTATTTTTGATGGGCCAGACGGCCAGCTTTGTTTATTTTTAGTTTCCTTTACACACGTTCATCTTTGGTTTCCTACGTTTGTCAAACCGAACCAAACCAAAAACATAGCATACGTCAATCGAAAAAATACTCAAAACGGGACAAACTAAGAGAAACGAAACCAAGAATATTACCTCCTTTTAATAGTAGGTATAGATATAGATATAGATCTCACCAAGATGGATCGTAAAACGGACCAAGAATAATTCACCTTGGTCGTACAACCTCTCTCTTGTTGTTGGTTGCTACCTCTTGAGCATGCGTTGGTTTTCCCTTGAAGAGGAAAGGGTGATGCAGCAAAGTAGTATAAGTATTTCCCTCGGTTTTTGAGAACCAAGGTATCAATCCAGTAGGAGACTACATGTAAGTCCCTCGTACCTGCACAAACAATCAAGAACCCGCGATAAAGGGGTTGTCAGTCCCTTCACGGCCACTTGCAAAACTGAGATCTGATAAAGATAATAACATAAATATTTTTGGTATTTTTGTTGTATAGATTAAAAATTAAAGATTGCAAAATAAACGGTGATAGAAATGGCTAGTTGTCGGGAGAATAATATAATGGAGAATAGACCTGTGGGCCATATGTTTCACTAGTGGCTTCTCTCAAGATAGCATAATTACTGTCGATCAATTGATAGAAAAGCGCATGGTTATGAGAATATCTAGGCATGATCATGTATATAGGTATCACGTCCGTGACAAGTAGATCGAAACGATTCTGCATCAACTACTATTACTCCACACATCAACCGCTATCCAGCATGCATCTAGAGTATTAAGTTCATAAGAACAGACTAACGCATTAGGAAAGATGACATGATGCAGAGGAATAAACTCATGCAATATGATATAAACCCCATCTTTTTATCCTCGATGACAACAATACAATACGTGTCGTTTCCCTTTCTGTCACTGGGGTCGAGCACCACAAGATTGAACCCAAAGCTAAGCACTTCTCCCATTGCAAGAAAGATCAATCTAGTAAAAATGCCTGTGCGTTGCAACGGGAGAAAAATATGTATTTGCTTTAGTCTAATAGGCATTACTCTAGGACACATCCCCCACTCTCATTCCATAACCTCTATTTGAACAAAGTGTCCTACCCGTGTCACCACCTATCCTCCTTCTCGCATTCGCCGATCGTGGACGGGTTTCCATCTAGTCACATCATGTCTAGACATTGTCCATGCAGGGGATGAGCTCGACAACCTCACGGCATATTTGTCGCCAAACCTAACTAAAGTTCACTCATCTCCAGTCCCATCATTATCAAGATTCATATTGCAAAACAAAGATTTAATAGGAGACACATCAATAACTTTTAGATCTTCATCATTATTATCATGGAAACTGGAAGAACACGCTTTCATAAAGCAATCTTTTTTAGCACGCATCCTAACGGTTCTTTCTTTGCACTCATCAATGGAAATTTTCATAGCTTTGAGAGACTCATTGATATCATGCTTAGGTGGAATAGATCTAAGTTTCAAAGAATCAACATCAAGATAAATCCTATCCACGTTCCTAGCCAACTCATCAATCTTAGACAATTTTTCTTCAATCAAGGTATTGAAACTCTTTTGCGAACTAATAAATTCTTTAATATTAGATTCAAAATCAGAGGGAATCTTATTATAATTTCCATAAGAATTTTTGTAGGAATTACCAGAATTATTAGAGGAATTACTAGGAAACGGCCTAAGATTAAAATTACCTCTATACGCGTTATTACCAAAATTGTTCCTTCCAACAAAATTAACATCCATAGATTCATTATTAGTCTCAATCAAAGTAAACAAAGACATATCATTAGGATCAGAAGAAACACTCTTATTAGCAAACAATTTCATAAGTTCATCCATCTTTCTACTCAAAACTATAGCATGCACCTTTTTATTAGTAGATCTTTCAGTATGCCATAGAGAATAATTAACCATAATATTATCTAGGAGTTTAATAGCTTCTCCTAAAGTGATTTCCATAAAAGTGCCTCCCGTGGCCGAATCTAAAAAATTTCTAGAAGCAAAATTCAATCCGGCATAAAAAATTTGTATAATCATCCAAAGATTCAAACCATGTGTAGGGCAATTACGTATCATTAATTTCATCCTCTCCCAAGCTTGTGCAACATGTTCATGATCAAGTTGCTTAAAATTCATAATATCGTTTCTAAGAAAGATGATCTTAGCGGGAGGAAAATACTTAGAGATAAAAGCATCTTTGCACTTATTCCATGAGTCAATACTATTTTTAGGCAAAGACGAAAACCAAGTTTTAGCACGATCTCTAAGCGAAAACGGGAATAGCTTCAGTTTAACAATATCATTATCCACATCTTTCTTC
Source organism: Triticum aestivum (assembly GCF_018294505.1). Taxonomy (NCBI): domain Eukaryota; kingdom Viridiplantae; phylum Streptophyta; class Magnoliopsida; order Poales; family Poaceae; genus Triticum; species Triticum aestivum. The sequence goes on from NC_057800.1 coordinate 186,830,660, forward strand.
TTTTGCATATCACACAAATCAACAAAGTTGTTTAGATGTGTAGCGGCATCTTTACTAGTAAGGCCGGAAAACGGATCTTTCATGACAAGATTCAGCAAAGCAGCATTAATTTCACAAGATTCAACATCGGTAAGTGATACGTCTCCAACATATCTATAATTTTTTATTGTTCCATGCTATTCTGTTATCTGTTTTGGATGTTAATGGGCTTTATTTTACACTTTTATATTATTTTTTGGACTAACCTATTAACCCAAGGCCCAGTGCAAATTGCTGTTTTTTTTGCCTATTTCAGTGTTTCGTAGAAAAGGAATATCAAACGGAGTCCAAGCGGAATGAAACCTTCGGGAACATGATTCTTGGAACAAACGTGATCCAGAGGACTTGGAGTGGACGTCAAGAAACAACCGAGGAGGCCACGAGGCAGGGGGCGCGCCCTCCCCCTCGTGGGCCCCTCATGGCTCAACCGGCCTCCTTCTTCCTCCTATATATATACTCATATACCCTAAAAACATCCAGGAGCACCACGAAACCCTATTTCCATCACCGCAACCTTCTGTACCCAAGAGATCCCATCTTGGGGCCTTTTTCGAAGCTCCACCGGAGGGAGCATCGATCATGGAGGGCCTCTACATCAACTCCATGGCCCCGGTGATGTGTGAGTAGTTTACTTCAGACCTTCGGGTCCATAGTTATTAGCTAGATGGCTTCTTCTCTCTCTTTGGATCTCAATACAAAGTTCTCCTTGATCTTCTTGGAGATCTATTTGATGTAACTCTTTTTTGCGGTGTGTTTGTCGAAATCCGATGAATTGTGGGTTTATGTAACACCCACGATGCGGCTATGTCTCCCACGTGTCGAGGCACGACTTAGAGGCATAACCGCATGGTGGTTTAGTCACAAGTGGGGTAATCTTCACACAATCCCATGTACTGAATAAGAAAGGGATAAAGAGTTGGCTTACAATCGCCACTTCACACAAATAACAAGTTAAACATACATCATCCAGAGTACAATCAAGGTCCTACTACGGAACCAAAATAAAAGAAGACAACCCCAAATGCTAGATTCCCGATCGTCCCAACTGGGATCGACTATTGATCATCCGGAAAAGACACATAGCAATGACCAAGATCTTCATCGAGCTCCCACTTGAGCTCGGTTGCATCACCTGCACTGGTATCATCGGCACCTGCAACTGTTTGGAAGTATCCGTGAGCCACAAGGACTCAGCAATCTCACACCCGTGAGATCAAGACTATTTAAGCTTATGGGTAGGACAGGGTAATGAGGTGGAGCTGCAACAAGCACTAAGAAAAAATATGGTGGCTAACATACGCAAATAAGAGCGAGAAGAGAAGCAACGCAACGGTCGTGAAGCTAGAAGTGATCAAGAAGTGATCCTGAAACTACTTACGCACAACCATAACACAAGAACCGTATTCACTTCCCAGACTCCACCGAGAAGAGACCATCATGGTTACACACGCGGTTGATGTATTTTAATTAAGTCAAGTGTCAAGTTCTCTACAACCGTATATTAACAAATTCCCATCTGCCACATAACCGTGGGCACGGCTTTCGAAAGTTTAAACCCTACAGGGATGTCCCAGCTTAGCCCATCACAAGCTCTCAAGGTCAACGAAGGATATTCCTTCTCCCGGAAAGACCAGATTAGTCTCGGAATCCCGGTTACAAGACATTTCGACAATAGTAAAACAAGACCGGCAAAGCCGCCCGAACTGTGCCGACAAATCCCGATAGGAGCTGCACATATCTCCTTCTCAGGGCACACCGGATGGGCAAAGACGTCGGGTTGGCAGAGACCCTGGTTGCCCAGGGGATGCCGGACATCGCCCAGTTCGGACCAACACTTAAAGAAGCACTGGCCCGGGGGGTTAAAATAAAGATGACCCTCAGGCTCACGAAAACCCAAGGGAAAGTTATAGGTTGTTAGGCAAATGTAAAACTAGGCCTTGCTGGAGGAGTTTTATTCAAAGTGAACTATCAGGGGGTTCCCATAACACCCAACCGCGTAAGGAACGCAAAATCAAGGAACATAACACCGGTATGACGGAAACTAGGGCGGCAAGAGTGGAACAAAACACCAGGCATAAGGCCGAGCCTTCCACCCTTTACCAAGTATATAGATGCATTAATTAAAATAAGAGGTATTGTGATATCCCAACATATCCATGTCCCAACATGGAACAAACTTCAGCTTCACCTGCAACTAGCAACGCTATAAGAGGGGCTGAGTAAAAGCGGTAACATAGCCAAACAACGGTTTGCTAGGAAGGTGGGTTAGAGGCTTGTCATGGCAATATAGGAGGCATGATATAACAAGTGGTAGGTAGCGCGACATAGCGATAGAACGAACAACTAGCAAGCAAAGATAGAAGTGATTTCGAGGGTATGGTCATCTTGCCTGAGATCCCGCAAGGAAGAAGAACAAGTCCATGAAGAAGACAAATGGACGTAGTTGAACGGATCCTCACAAACACGACGTTACCGGAACTAACAAGAAGAAGCAACAACGGAAAGGAGCAAATAACATGGTAAACAGCCATCACATAAACATGGCTTGATGCACAATCAAGCATGATGCATGTCCGGTTTAAAGAGGCACGGCATGGCAAAGTGCAACAAACAATACTACAAATTAAGTGGAGCTCAATATGCAACGAGTTGCATATTGACGAAACACCACATGACTTATTTAATTCACTCTCGTTTATGTACCCAACCCAACAATATTAAACATTATTAAACATGGCAAGAGGTGAAGCATAAGAAAACTACCTATCTAGGCAAGTTTAAATGAGGTCGGAAATAACAAACAACGATTCCAAAAAATCCTCATATGCAATTTATGGATTTGGTACTTTTCTGTCCTAAACATAATTTTATAGTTGTTAAACATGCAAAGTAATGTCACCATGTTACTAGGCATTTTTCTACTCCATTTACATATAAAGTATATTAAATTTGGAGCTACGGTTATTAAGTTACAAAATAAACCATTTTAACAAGGCATTTAAGCAAATTAATGCAAACAGCAATTTAAACATTTTAAATATGGATGAAAGTTGGAAATTATGAAACTATACAAAATTCTAGGCATTTTACATATATAATGTTTTTACATGTGATGCATGGTTGGTGAGTTAGGATATGCATGAAACTTAGGGGGTTTTCTATAAAACAGATAAAACCTGGATAATGGATAAATTCGCAGGCAGGAACAAAATGTGCACTGGGCTGGATCTTGTACTGGCCCAACAGTGCACAGGGCTAAGGGGCTCTCAGGAGGCTCACCATGGGCTAAGGCCCGGTGAGGCAGAGGAGGGAGGCTGGAAGGGGGCGCTGGGCCTTGCGCGAGATGCGGCCCAGGCGTGCAGGAGGCAAGCGGCCTGGGGCTGGGCTGGACCTGGCAGAGGTTGGGCTACGGCCCATGATGTGGTTGATGGGAGCCAGGCAGGGGCACGCTCGCAGCGAAGCAGAGGGCGGCAGCGCTGGGACTTGCGGCGGGACGGCGGAGGAGCGCGATCCTGTGGCGGGGATGGCGGATCCGCAGTGAGGACCAGCGGATCCAGGCGGGGAGAGGCGGAATGGGGCCGGCGGCGAGCTTGGAGCCATGGCGGCGCGGAACTTGCGTGGGAACCAAAGAGCAAGTTGAGGGGAACCGAGGGGAGGAAGGAGGAGAAGGGGCGCGGCGGCGCGCTGCTCACCGACGGCGGGGATCCGGCGTGGCGGGGTTCTGGCGAGGCAGCGGCGATGCTTGGCGCGGGAGGCGCTGCTCGGGAGCCGGGCGGTGCGAGCAAGGAGGAGATGGGACGGGCGGTGGAGAAGGACGGGCGCCTCAGGCACGGTTGCGGCCGGGGGCGGGCCGACAATGGGCTTCGTGGCCCGGTGCGGCTGGGGGAGCAGGAGGGCGACATGGCGCAGCGTGGGTGGCCAGGAGCGGCTGCTGCTACCCTCAGGGACGGCGCCAAGTGGCAAGTACGCAGTGGCTGGCGCCGGAATTCGATGAGAAGGTGGCTGGCGGCTGCGAGGATCCCGAGGGGAAGGCTAGAAGTAGGTGGAGGGGGTTAGGGTTCCAAAAATGGAAGGGGAAGGTCTATATATAGACACAGGGGCTAGGTTAGGGGATTTGGGGGCTTCCGGAGCCCTCCAATCATGATCCGACGGCTCCGGTCGGAGGGGAGGGGTTAGATGGACTGCAGGTGGGCTGAGAAGAGAGGAGAGAGAGAGGCCCGACAGCAGTTTCGGATACCGAAAACGTCCGATGTTTGATCGACTATATTGTCGCTATAGTTATCCGTTGGGGCATCAAACGAACTCTGAATGCGATGAAATTTGGCATGCGGTCTACCGACAACATAAGTACACCGCATGCCAACTTTCATCCCATTCCGAGGATATTTTCCGGCCACTTATAAAATAATATTTCGGACGTGCCGCGGGCGCGTGCAAGTGTGTCTGGGGTCAGAACGGACAAAGAAAGGAACGGGGAGACCGGGACGGATGCAAGTTTTGAAAACATGCAGATGCAATGCAAATGATGACATGACAAGATGCAACCCACAATAGAATGACAAGGCAACAATAGCGAATAACTGGAAGACACCTGGCGCAACGGTCTCGGGGCGTTACAGTTTATGATCAAGTCTATCTATGAACAATATTTGATTCTCCTCTGAAATCTTTTATGTATGATTGGTTATCTTTGCAAGTCTCTTCGAATTATCAGTTTGGTTTGGCCTACTAGATTGATCTTTCTTGCAATGGGAGAAGTGCCTAGCTTTGGGTTCAATCTTGCGGTGCTTGATCCCAATGATAGAAAGGGAAACGACACGTATTGTATTGTTGCCATCGAGCATAAAAAGATGGGGTTTATATCATATTGCTTGAGTTTATCCCTCTACATCATGTCATCTTACCTAATGTGTTACTCTGTTCTTATGAACTTAATACTCTAGATGCATGCTGGATAGCGATCGATGTGTAGAGAAATAGTAGTAGATGCAGGCAGGAGTCGGTCTACTTGTTACGGACATCATGACTATATACATGATCATACCTAGATATTATCATAATTATTCGCTTTTCTATCCATTGCTCGACAGTAATTTGTTCACCCACCGTAATACTTATGCTATCTTGAGAGAAGCCACTAGTGAAACCTATGGCCCCCGGGTCTATTCTCCATTACATTAATCTTCCGTCAACAAGCTATTTCAATTACCATTTATTTTGCAATCTTTACTTTTAATCTTTATCATAAAATACCAAAAATATTATCTTATCATCTCTATCAGATCTCACTCTCGTAAGTGACCATGAAGGGATTGACAACCCCTTTATCGTGTTGGTTGCGAGGTCTTATTTGTTTGTGTAGGTACGAGGGACTTGCGTGTGGCCTCCTACTGGATTGATACCATGGTTCTCAAAAACTGAGGGAAATACTTATGCTACTTTGCTGCATCACCCTTTCCTCTTCAAGGGAAAACCAACGCAGTGCTCAAGAGGTAGCAAGAAGGATTTCTGGCGCCGTTGCCGGGGAGTCTACGCACAAGTCAAGACATACCAAGTACCCATCACAAACTCTTATCCCTCGCATTACATTATTTGCCATTTGCCTCTCGTTTTCCTCTCTCCCACTTCACCCTTGTCGTTTTATTCGCCCTCTTTTTCTGTCCCCCTCTCTTTTCCGTTCGCCTCCTTTTTGTTTGCTTCCTGTGTGCTTGTGTGTTGGATCGTTTGTCACGATGGCTCAAGATAATACTAAATTTTGTGATTTTTCCAATACCAACAATAGTGATTTTCTTAACACTCCGATTGCTCCTCTTACCGATGCTGAATTTTGTGAAATTAATGCTGCTTTGCTGAATCTTGTCATGAAAGATCCGTTTCCCGGCCTTCCTAGTGAAGATGCCGCTACCCATCTAAACAACTTTGTTGATTTGTGTGATATGCAAAAGAAGAAAGACGTGGATAATGATATTGTTAAACTGAAGCTATTCCCGTTTTCCCTTAAAGATTGTGCTAAAACTTGGTTTTTGTCTTTGCCTAAAAATAGTATCGATTCATGGAATAAGTGCAAAGGTGCTTTTATCTCTAAGTATTTTCCTCCCGCTAAGATCATCACTCTTAGAAACAATATTATGAATTTTAAGCAACTTGATCATGAACATGTTGCACAAGCTTGGGAGAGGATAAAATTAATGATACGTAATTGCCCTACACATGGTTTGAATCTTTGGATGATTATACAAAAAAATTATGCCGGATTGAACTTTGCTTCTAGAAATCTTTTAGATTCGGCCGCGGGAGGCACTTTTATGGAAATCACTTTAGGAGAAGCTACTAAACTCTTAGATAATATTATGGTTAATTATTCTCAATGGCATACTGAAAGATCTACTAATAAAAAGGTGCATGCTATAGAAGAAATCAATGTTTTGAGTGGAAAGATGGATGAACTTATGAAATTGTTTGCTAATAAGAGTGTTTCTTTTGGTCCTAATGATATGCCTTTTTATACTTTGATTGAGAATAATAATGAATCTATGGATGTGAATTGTGTTGGTAGGAACAATTTTGGTAATAATGTGTATAGAGGTAATTTTAATCCTATGCGGTTTCCTAGTAATTCCTCTAATAATTATGGTAATTCCTACAACAGTTCTTATGGAAATTAAAATAAGATGCCCTCTGATTTTGAATCTAATATTAAAGAATTTATTAGTTCGCAAAACAGTTGCAATGCTTTGATTGAAGAAAAATTGTCTAAGATTGATGAGTTGGCTAGGAACGTGGATAGAATTCCTCTTGATGTTGATTCTTTGAAACTTAGATCTATTCCACCTAAGCATGATATCAATGAGTCTCTCAAAGCTATTAGAATTTCCATTGATGAGTGCAAAGAAAGAACCGCTAGGATGCGTGCTAAAAAGATTTCTTTGTGAAAGTGTGTTCTTCTATTTTCCATGATAATAATGATGAAGATCTAAAAGTTATTGATGTGTCCCCTATTAAATCTTTGTTTTGCAATATGAATATTGATAATGATGGGATTGGAGATGAGTCAACTTTAGTTAAAAGGCGTCCCAATGATTCGGAGTTTTTAGATCTTGATGCAAAAATTGATAAAAGTGGGATGGGAGAGGTCAAAACTTTACATAGCAATGAACCCACTATCTTGGATTTCAAGGAATTTAGTTATGATAATTGTTATTTAATAGATTGTATTTCCTTGTTGCAATCCGTGCTAAATTCTCCGCATGCTTATAGTCAAAACAAAGCTTTTACTAAACATATCGTTGATGCTTTAATGCAATCTTATGAAGAAAAGCTTGAATTGGAAGTTTCTATCCCTAGAAAACTTCATGATGACTGGGAACCTACTATTAAAATTAAGATTAAATATCATGAATGCTATGCTTTATGTGATTTGGGTGCTAGTGTTTCCACGATTCCTAAAACTTTGTGTCATTTGCTAGGTTTCTGTGAATTTGATGATTGTTCTTTAAACTTGCATCTTGTGGATTCCACCATTAAGAAACCTATGGGAAGAATTAATGATGTTCTTATTGTTGCAAATAGGAATTATGTGCCCGTAGATTTCATTGTTCTTGATATAGATTGCAATCCTACATGTCTGGTTATTCTTGGTAGGCCTTTCCTTAGAACGATTGGTGCAATTATTGATATGAAAGAAGGGAATATTAGATTCCAATTTCCGTTAAGGAAGGGCATGTAACACTTTCCTAGAAATAAAATTAAATTACCTTATGAATCTATTATGAGAGCCACTTATGGATTGAATAGCAAAGATGATAATACCTAGATCTATCCTTGCTTTTATGCCTAGCTAGGGGCGTTAAACGATAGCGCTTGTTGGGAGGCAACCCAATTTTATTTTTGTTTCTTGATTTTTGATTCTTTTTAGTAATAAATAATTCATCCAGCCTCTGTTTAGATGTGGTTTTATGCTTTTAATTAGTGTTTGTGCCAAGTAGAACCTTTAGGAAGACTTGGGGAAAGTCTTTGTGATCTTTCTGTAGAAAAACAAAAACTTTAGCGCTCACGAGATTTGCTGCCATTTTTTACTGGAGAGTTTTATTTAGTTAATTATTTTTGCAGATGATTAATAGATAAATTCCCCACGTCCAGAAATTTATTTTAGAATTTTTGGGGTTCCAGAAGTATTCGAAACCTACAGATTACTACAGACTGTTCTGTTTTTGACAGATTCTGTTTTTTGTGTGTTGTTTGCTTATTTTAACTAGTAATAATGTACGTGCAATGCACGTTTATATTAGGTAGGATATTACTTGCACATTATATTAGGTAATATATATCTATTGCACATTGGTATTTGGTAATATATCAATTACTTTTTCGCAGGAATGGTAGGATATTAATTACACGATAGATTTTAAGGGATAGCGTTGAGTCAAAACGTGTTTATAACCAATGGCAGTGGTGGGTAATTAAAGCGTTAAACTGTTGGGTTTCGTAGTAATTTCAAAAAAATTCCTACGCACACGCAAGATCATGTGATGCATAGCAACGAGAGGAGAGTGTTGTCTACGTACCCAACGCAGACCGACTGCGGAAGCGATGACACGACGTAGAGGAAGTAGTCGTACGTCTTCACGATCCAACCGATCAAGCACCGAAACTACGGCACCTCCGAGTTCGAGCACACGTTCAGCTCGATGACGATCCCCGGACTCCGATCCAGCAAAGTGTCGGGGAAGAGTTCCGTCAGCACGACGGCGTGGTGACGATCTTGATGAACTACAGCAGCAGGGCTTCGCCTAAACTCCGCTACAGTATTATCGAGGAATATGGTGGCGGGGGGCACCGCACACGGCTAAGAATAGATCACGTGGATCAACTTGTGTGTCTTTGGGGTGTCTCTACCTCAGTATATAAAGGAGCCAAGGGGGGAGGGGGGCGCTGGCCAGGGAGAGAGGCGCAGGAGGAGTCCTACTCCTTCCGGGAGTAGGACTCCCCCCCCCCAATCCTATTCCAACTAGGATTCCCAAGGGGGAAAGGGGGAGAAGGGTGGCCGGCCACCTCTCCTAGTCCTAATAGGACTAGGGGAAGGGGGGAGGCGCGCAGCCCTTGTGGGCAGCCCTTTCACCTTTCCACTAAGGCCCATGAAGGCCCATATGGCTCCCGGGGGGTTCCGGTAACCTCCCAGTAACCCAGTAAAATCCCGATTTCACCCGGAACACTTCCGATATCCAATCATAGGCTTCTAATATATCAATCTTTACGTCTCGACCATTTCGAGACTCCTTGTCATGTCCGTGATCACATCCGGGACTCTGAACAACCTTCGGTACATCAAAATGCATAAACTCATAATATAACTGTCATCGTAACCTTAAGCGTGCGGACCCTACGGGTTCGAGAACAATGTAGACATGACCGAGACATGTCTCCGGTCAATAACCAATAGCGGGACCTGGATGCCCATATTGGCTCCTACATATTCTACGAAGATCTTTATCGGTTAGACCGCATAACAACATACGTTGTTCCCTTTGTCATCGGTATGTTACTTGCCCGAGATTCGATCGTCGGTATCCAATACCTAGTTCAATCTCGTTACCGGCAAGTCTCTTTACTCGTTCTGTAATACATCATCTCACAACTAACATATTAGTTGTAATGCTTGCAAGGCTTATGTGATGTGTATTACCGAGAGGGCCCAGAGATACCTCTCCGACAATCGGAGTGACAAATCCTAATCTCGAAATACGCCAACCCAACATCTACCTTTGGAGACACCTGTAATGCTCCTTTATAATCACCCAGTTACGTTGTGACGTTTGGTAGCACCCAAAGTGTTCCTCCGGCAAACGGGAGTTGCATAATCTCATAGTTATAGGAACATGTATAAGTCATGAAGAAAGCAATAGCAACATACTAAACGATCGGGTGCTAAGCTAATGGAATGGGTCATGTCAATCAGATCATTCAACTAATGATGTGACCTCGTTAATCAAATAACAACTCATTGTTCATGGTTAGGAAACATAACCATCTTTGATTAACAAGCTAGTCAAGTAGAGGCATACTAGTGACACTTTGTTTGTCTATGTATTCACACATGTATTATGTTTCCGGTTAATACAATTCTAGCATGAATAATAAACATTTATCATGATTATAAGGAAATAAATAATAACTTTATTATTGCCTCTAGGGCATATTTCCTTCAGTCTCCCACTTGCACTAGAGTCAATAATCTAGATTACACTGTAATGATTCTAACACCCATGGAGCCTTGGTGCTGATCATGTTTTGCTCGTGGAAGAGGCTTAGTCAACGGGTCTGCAACATTCAGATCCGTATGTATCTTGCAAATCTCTATGTCTCCCACCTGGACTAGATCCCGGATGGAATTGAAGCGTCTCTTGATGTGTTTGGTCCTTTTGTGAAATCTGGATTCCTTTGCCAAGGCAATTGCACCAGTATTGTCACAAAAGATTTTCATTGGACCCGATGCACTAGGTATGACACCTAGATCGGATATGAACTCCTTCATCCAGACTCCTTCGTTCGCTGCTTCCGAAGCAGCTATGTACTCCGCTTCACATGTAGATCCCGCTACGACGCTTTGTTTAGAACTGCACCAACTGACAGCTCCACCGTTTAATGTAAACACGTATCCGGTTTGCGATTTAGAATCGTCCGGATCAGTGTCAAAGCTTGCATCAACGTAACCTTTTACGGTGAGCTCTTTGTCACCTCCATATACGAGAAACATATCCTTAGTCCTTTTCAGGTATTTCAGGATGTTCTTGACCGCTGTCCAGTGATCCACTCCTGGATTACTTTGGTACCTCCCTGCTAAACTTATAGCAAGGCACACATCAGGTCTGGTACACAGCATTGCATACATGATAGAGCCTATGGCTGATGCATAGGGAACATCTTTCATATTCTCTCTATCTTCTGCAGTGGTCGGGCATTGAGTCTTACTCAACTTCACACCTTGTAACACAGGCAAGAATCCTTTCTTTGCTTGATCCATTTTGAACTTCTTCAAAATCTTGTCAAGGTATGTGCTTTGTGAAAGTCCAATTAAGCGTCTTGATCTATCTCTATAGATCTTAATGCCTAATATGTAAGCAGCTTCACCGAGGTCTTTCATTGAAAAACTTTTATTCAAGTATCCCTTTATGCTATCCAGAAATTCTATATCATTTCCAATCAGCAATATGTCATCCACATATAATATTAGAAATGCTACAGAGCTCCCACTCACTTTCTTGTAAATACAGGCTTCTCCGAAAGTCTGTATAAAACCAAATGCTTTGATCACACTATCAAAGCGTTTATTCCAACTCCGAGAGGCTTGCACCAGTCCATAAATGGATCGCTGGAGCTTGCACACTTTGTTAGCTCCCTTTGGATCGACAAAACCTTCGGTTGCATCATATACAACTCTTCTTCCAGAAATCCATTCAGGAATGCAGTTTTGACATCCATCTGCCAAATTTCATAATCATAAAATGCGGCAATCGCTAACATGATTCGGACGGACTTAAGCATCGCTACGGGTGAGAAGGTCTCATCGTAGTCAATCCCTTGAACTTGCCGAAAACCTTTTGCGACAAGTCGAGCTTTGTAGATAGTAACATTACCATCAGCGTCAGTCTTCTTCTTAAAGATCCATTTATTCTCAATTGCTTGCCGATCATCGGGCAAGTCAACCAAAGTCCATACTTTGTTCTCATACATGGATCCCATCTCAGATTTCATGGCTTCAAGCCACTTTGCGGAATCTGGGCTCACCATCGCTTCTTCATAGTTCGTAGGTTCATCATGATCTAGTAGCATGACTTCCAGAACAGGATTACCGTACCACTCTGGTGCGGATCTTACTCTGGTTGATCTACGAGGTTCAGTAGTATCTTGATCTGAAGTTTCATGATCATTATCATTGGCTTCCTCACTAACTAGTGTAGGTGTCACTGAAACAGTTTTCTGTGATAAACTACTTTCCAGTAAGGGAGCAGGTACAGTTACCTCGTCAAGTTCTACTTTCCTCCCACTCACTTCTTTCGAGAGAAACTCCTTCTCTAGAAAGGATCCATTCTTAGCAACGAATGTCTTGCCTTCGGATCTGTGATAGAAGGTGTACCCAACAGTTTCCTTTGGGTATCCTATGAAGACACATTTCTCCGATTTGGGTTCGAGCTTATCAGGTTGAAGCTTTTTCACATAAGCATCGCAGCCCCAAACTTTAAGAAACGACAACTTTGGTTTCTTGCTAAACCACAGTTCATAAGGTGTCGTCTCAACGGATTTTGATGGTGCCCTATTTAACGTGAATGCGGCCGTCTCTAGAGCATAACCCCAAAACGATAGCGGTAAATCAGTAAGAGACATCATAGATCGCACCATATCTAGTAAAGTACGATTACGACGTTCGGACACACCATTACGCTGTGGTGTTCCGGGTGGCGTGAGTTGCGAAACTATTCCACAGTTTTTCAAATGTACACCAAACTCGTAACTCAAATATTCTCCTCCACGATCAGATCGTAGAAACTTTATTTTCTTGTTACGATGATTTTCAACTTCACTCTAAAATTCTTTGAACTTTTCAAATGTTTCAGACTTGTGTTTCATTAAGTAGATATACCCATATCTGCTTAAATCATCTGTGAAGGTGAGAAAATAATGATATCCGCCACGAGCCTCAATATTCATCGGACCACATACATCGGTATGTATGATTTCCAACAAATGCTCTCTCCACAGTACCGGAGAACGGTGTTTTAGTCATCTTGCCCATGAGGCACGGTTCGCAAGTACCAAGTGATTCATAATCAAGTGGTTCCAAAAGTCCATCAGTATGGAGTTTCTTCATGCGCTTTACACCGATATGACCTAAACGACAGTGCCACAAATAATTTGCACTTTCATTATCAACTCTGCATCTTTTGGTTTCAACATTATGAATATGTGTATTACTACTATCGAGATCCAATAAGAATAGACCACTCTTCAAGGGCGCATGACCATAAAAGATATTACTCATATAAATAGAACAACCATTATTCTCTGATTTAAATGAATAACCGTCTCGCATTAAACAAGATCCAGATATAATGTTCATGCTCAACGCTGGCACCAAATAACAATTATTTAGGTCTAATATTAATCCCGAAGGTAGATGTAGAGGTAGCGTGCCGACCGCGATCACATCGACTTTGGAACCGTTTCCCACGCGCATCGTCACCTCGTCCTTTGCCAGTGCCCGCTTATTCCGTAGTCCCTGTTTCGAGTTGCAAATATTAGCAACAGAACCAGTATCAAATACCCAGGTGCTACTGCGAGCTCTAGTAAGGTACACATCAATAACATGTATATCACATATACCTTTGTTCACCTTGCCATCCTTCTTATCCGCCAAATACTTGGGGCAGTTCCGCTTCCAGTGACCAGTCTGCTTGCAGTAGAAGCACTCAGTTTCAGGCTTAGGTCCAGACTTGGGTTTCTTCTCTTGAGCAGCAACTTGCTTGCCGTTCTTCTTGAAGTTCCCCTTCTTCTTCCCTTTGCCCTTTTTCTTGAAACTAGTGGTCTTGTTAACCATCAACACTTGATGCTCCTTCTTGATTTCTACCTCCGCAGCTTTCAGCATTGCGAAGAGCTCGGGAATAGTCTTGTTCATCCCTTGCATATTATAGTTCATCACGAAGCTCTTGTAGCTTGGTGGCAGTGATTGGAGAATTCTGTCAATGACGCAATCATCTGGAAGATTAACTCCCAATTGAATCAAGTGATTATTATACCCAGACATTTTGAGTATATGCTCACTGACAGAACTGTTCTCCTCCATCTTACAGCTATAGAACTTATTGGAGACTTCATATCTCTCAATCCGGGCATTTGCTTGAAATATTAACTTCAACTCCTGGAACATCTCATATGCTCCATGACGTTCAAAACGTCATTGAAGTCCCGATTCTAAGCCGTAAAGCATGGCACACTGAACTATCGAGTAGTCATCTGCTTTGCTCTGCCAGACGTTCATAACATCTGGTGTTGCTCCAGCAGTAGGCCTGGCACCCAGCGGTGCTTCCAGGACGTAATTCTTCTGAGCAGCAATGAGGATAATCCTCAAGTTACGGACCCAGTCCGTGTAATTGCTACCATCATCTTTCAATTTTGCTTTCTCAAGGAACGCATTAAAATTCAACGGAACAACAGCACGAGCCATCTATCTACAATCAACATAAACAAGCAAGATACTATCAGGTACTAAGCTCATGATAAATTTAAGTTCAGTTAATCAAATTACTTAAGAACTCCCACTTAGATAGACATCCCTCTAATCTTCTAAGTGATTACGTGATCCAAATCAACTAAACCATGACCGATCATCACGTGAGATGGAGTAGTTTTCAATGGTGAACATCGTTATGTTGATCATATCTACTATATGATTCACGCTCGACCTTTCGGTCTCCGTGTTCCGAGGCCATATCTGCATATGCTAGGCTCGTCAAGTTTAACCTGAGTATTCTGCGTGTGCAAAACTGGCTTGCACCTGTTGTAGATGGACGTAGAGCTTATCACACCCGATCATCACGTGGTGTCTGGGCACGACGAACTTTGGCAACGGTGCATACTCAGGGAGAACACTTCTTGATAATTTAGTGAGAGATCATCTTATAATGCTACCGTCAATCAAAGCAAGATAAGATGCATAAAAAGATAAACATCACATGCAATCAATATAAGTGATATGATATGGCCATCATCATCTTGTGCTTGTGATCTCCATCTCCGAAGCACCGTCATGATCACCATTGTCACCGGCGCGACACCTTGATCTCCATCGTAGCATTGTTGTCGTCTCGCCAATCTTATGCTTCCACGACTATCACTACCGTTTAGTAATAAAGTAAAGCATTACATCGCGATTGCATTGCATACAATAAAGCGACAACCATATGGCTCCTGCCAGTTGCCGATAACTCGGTTACAAAACATGATCATCTCATACAATAAAATTCAGCATCATGCCTTGACCATATCACATCACAACATGCCCTGCAAAAACAAGTTAGACGTCCTCTACTTTGTTGTTGCATGTTTTACGTGGCTGCTACGGGCTTAAGTAAGAACCAATCTCACCTACGCATCAAAACCACAACAATAGTTTGTCAAATAGACTCCGTTTTAACCTTCGCAAGGACCGGGCATAGCCACACTCGGTTCAACTAAAGTTGGAGAGACAGTCGCCCGCAAGCCATCTCTGTGCAAAGCACGTCGAGGGAACCGGTCTCGCGTAAGCGTACGCGTGATGTTGGTTCGGGTTGTCTCGTCCAACAATGCCGCCGAACCAAAGTATGACATGCTGGTAGGCAGTATGACTTGTATCGTCCACAACTCACTTGTGTTCTACTCGTGCATATAACATCAACATAAATAACCTGGCTCTGATACCACTGTTGGGTTTCGTAGTAATTTCAAAAAATTTCCTACGCACACGCAAGATCATGTGATGCATAGCAACGAGAGGGAGAGTGTTGTCTACGTACCCAACGCAGACCGACTGCGGAAGCGATGACACGACGTAGAGGAAGTAGTCGTACGTCTTCACGATCCAACCGATCAAGCACCGAAACTACGGCACCTCCGAGTTCGAGCACACGTTCAGCTCGATAACGATCCCCGGACTCCGATCCAGCAAAGTGTCGGGGAAGAGTTCCGTCAGCACGGTGGCGTGGTGACGATCTTGATGAACTACAGCAGCAGGGCTTCGCCTAAACTCCGCTACAGTATTATCAAGGAATATGGTTGCAGGGGGCACCGCACACGGCTAAGGAATAGATCACGTGGATCAACTTGTGTGTCTTTGGGGTGTCTCTACCTCAGTATATAAAGGAGCCAAGGGGGGAGGGGGCGCCGGCCAGGGAGAGAGGCGCAGGAGGAGTCCTACTCCTTCCGGGAGTAGGACTCCCCCCCAATCCTATTCCAACTAGGATTCCCAAGGGGGAAAGGGGGAGAAGGGTGGCCGGCCACCTCTCCTAGTCCTAATAGGACTAGGGGAAGGGGGGAGGCGCGCAGCTCTTGTGGGCAGCCCTTTCACCTTTCCACTAAGGCCCATGAAGGCCCATATGGCTCCCGGGGGGTTCCGGTAACCTCCCGGTAACCCGGTAAAATCCCGATTTCACCCGGAACACTTCCGATGTCCAAACATAGGCTTCCAATATATCAATCTTTACATCTCGACCATTTCGAGACTCCTCTTCATGTCCGTGATCACATCCGGGACTCCGAACAACCTTCGATACATCAAAATGCATAAACTCATAATATAACTGTCATCGTAACCTTAAGCGTGCGGACCCTACGGGTTCGAGAACAATGTAGACATGACCGAGACATGTCTCCGGTCAATAACCAATAGCGGGACCTGGATGCCCATATTGGCTCCTACATATTCTACGAAGATCTTTATCGGTCAGATCGCATAACAACATACGTTGTTCCCTTTGTCATCGGTATGTTACTTGCCCGAGATTCGATCGTCGGTATCCAATACCTAGTTCAATCTCGTTACCGGCAAGTCTCTTTACTCGTTCTGTAATACATCATCTCACAACTAACATATTAGTTGTAATGCTTGCAAGGCTTATGTGATGTGTATTACCGAGAGGGCCCAGAGATACCTCTCCAACAATCGGAGTGACAAATCCTAATCTCGAAATACGCCAACCCAACATCTACCTTTGGAGACACCTGTAATGCTCCTTTATAATCACCCAGTTACGTTGTGACATTTGGTAGCACCCAAAGTGTTCCTCCGGCAAACGGGAGTTGCATAATCTCATAGTTATAGGAACATGTATAAGTCATGAACAAAGCAATAGCAACATACTAAATGATCGGGTGCTAAGCTAATGGAATGGGTCATGTCAATCAGATCATTCAACTAATGATGTGACCTCGTTAATCAAATAACAACTCATTGTTCATGGTTAGGAAACATAACCATCTTTGATTAACAAGCTAGTCAAGTAGAGGCATACTAGTGACACTTTGTTTGTCTATGTATTCACACATGTATTATGTTTCCGGTTAATACAATTCTAGCATGAATAATAAACATTTATCATGATTATAAGGAAATAAATAATAACTTTATTATTGCCTCTAGGGCATATTTCCTTCATAAACGTGTTTGGTGCTCAACATTGGAGCAATTTTAACCGCTAGATAACATGATTTGACAGTCGAGATGGTTTGGATCTGCCCATTTGGATCTTTTTATATTGGTATAGATGAATCTATGGCTAGTAATAGAGTTTATGAACCATAGAAAAATTGGAATACAGTAGGTTTAACACCAATATAAACAAAGAATACAGTACCTTAATTGGTGGTTTGTTTTCTTTTACTAACGGAGCTCACGAGATTTTCTTTTAAGTTTTGTGTTGTGAAGTTTTCAAGTTTTGGGTAAAGAATTGATGGATTATGGAACAATGAGAGGCAAGAGCCTAAGCTTGGGGATGCCCAAGGCACCCCAAGGTAAAATCCAAGGACAACCAAAAGCCTAAGCTTGGGGATGCCCCGGAAGGCATCCCCTCTTTCCTCTTCTTCTATCGGTAACTTTACTTGAGGCTATATTTTTATTGACCACATGATATGCGTTTTGCTTGGAGCGTCTTGTATAATTTGAGTCTTTGATTTTTAGTTTACCACAATCATCCTTGTTGTACACACCTTTTGGGAGAGACACGCATGAATCGAAATTTATTAGAATACTCTATGTGCTTCACTTATATCTTTTGAGCTAGATAATTTTGCTCTAGTGCTTCGCTTATATCTTTTAGAGCACGGTGGTGGTTTTATTTTATAGAAATTATTGATCTCCCATGCTTCACTTATATTATTTTGAGAGTCCTTTAGAAGAGAATGGTAATTTTCTTTGGTTATGAATTTAGTCCTAATATGATAGGCATCCAAGATCGGTATAATAAAAACTATCATAAAAAGTGCATTGAATACTATGAGAAGTTTGATACTTGATGATTGTTTTGAGATATAAAGGTGGTAATATTAGAGTGAGCTAGTTGAGTAGTTGTGAATTTGAGAAATACTTGTTCTAAAATTTGTGATTCCCGTAGCATGCACGTATGGTGAACCATTATGTGATGAAGTCAGAGCATGATCTATTTATTGATTGTCTTCCTTATGAGTGGCTGTCGGGAACGAGCGATGGTCTTTTCCTACCAATCTATCCCCCTAGGAGCATGCGTGTATTACTTTGTTTCGATAACTAATAGATTTTTACAATAAGTATGTGAGTTCTTTATGACTAATGTTGAGTCCATGGCTTATACGCACTCTCACCCTTCCACCATTGCTAGCCTTTCTAGTACCGCGCAACTTTCGCAGGTACCATAAACCCACCATATACCTTCCTCAAAACAGCCACCATACCTACCTATTATGGCATTTCCATAGCCATTCCGAGATATATTGCCATGCAACTTTCCACCATTCTGTTTGTTATGACACGCTTCATTATTGTCATATTAATTTGCATGATGATGTAGTTGACATCATATTTGTGGCAAAGCCACCATTCATAATTCTTTCATACATGTCACTCATGAGTCATTGCACATCCCGGTACATCGCTGGAGGCATTCACATAGAGTCATATTTTGTTCTAAGAATTGAGTTGTAAGTAAATAAAGTGTGATGATCATCATTATTAGAGCATTGTCCCAAGTGTGGAAAGGATGATGGATACTATGATTTCCCCACAAGTCGGGATGAGTCTCCGGACGAAAAAAAGAGTCTATAAAAAAAGAGAAAAGAAGGCCCAAATAAACAAATAAAAAAAGAGAGAAAAAGAGAGAAGGGACAATGCTACTATCCTTTTTCCACACTTGTGCTTCAAAGTAGCACCATGATCTTCATGATAGAGAGTCTCATATGTTATCACTTTCATATACTAGTGGGAATTTTAGATTATAGAACTTGGCTTGTATATTCCAATGATGGGCTTCCTCAAAATGCCCTAGCTCTTCGTGAGCGAGCAAGTTGGATGCACACCCACTTAGTTTCTTTAGTGCATCTATTGCATGGCAATCCCTACTCACTCACATTGATATCTATTGATGGGCTTCTTCATAGCCCATTGATACTCCTAGTTTATGTGAGACTATCTTCTCCTTTTTGTCTTCTCCACAACCACCATTCTATTCCACATATAGTGTTATGTCCATGGCTCACGCTCATGTATTGCGTGAAGATTGAAAAAGTTTGAGAACATCAAAAGTATGAAACAATTGCTTGGCTTGTCATCGGGGTTGTGCATGATTTAAATACTTTGTGTGGTGAATATACAGCATAGCCAAACTATATGATTTTGTAAGGATAACTTTCTTCGGCCATGTTATTTTGAGAAGACATAATTGCTTAGTTAGTATGCTTGGAGTATTATTATTTTTATGTCAATATTAGACTTTTGTCTTGAATCTTTCGGATCTGAATATTCATGCCAAAATAAAGAGAATTACATTGAGAATTATGTTAGGTAGCATTCCACATCAAAAATTCTGTTTTTATCATTTACCTACTCGAGGACGAGCAGGAATTAAGCTTGGGGATGCTTGATACGTCTCCAACGTATCTATAATTTTTTTATTGTTCCATGCTGTTATATTATCTATTTAGGATGTTAATGGGCTTTATTTTACACTTTTATATTATTTTTGGGACTAACCTATTAACCCAAGGCCCAGTGCAAATTGCTGTTTTTTTGCCTATTTTAGTGTTTCACAGAAAAGGAATATCAAACGGAGTCCAAATGGAATGAAACCTTCGGGAACGTGATTTTTGGAACAAACGTGATCCAGAGGACTTGGAGAGGACGTCAAGAAACAACCGAGGAGGCCACGAGGCAGGGGGCGCGCCTACCTCCTGGGCTCGCCCTCCCATCTTGATGGCCCCTCGTGGCTCAACCGACCTACTTCTTCCTCCTATATATACTCATTTACCCTGAAAACATACGGGAGCACCACGAAACCCTATTTCCACTGCCGCAACCTTCTGTACCCAAGAGATCCCATCCTGGGGCCTTTTTGGGAGCTCCGCCGGAGGGGGCATCGATCACGGAGGGCCTCTACATCAACTCCATGGCCCCTCCGATGATGTGCGAGTAGTTTACTTCAGACCTTCGGGTCCATAGTTATTAGCTAGATGGCTTCTTCTCTCTCTTTGGATCTCAATACAAAGTTATCCTCGATCTTCTTGGAGATCTATTCGATGTAACTCTTTTTGCGGTGTGTTTGTCGAGATCCGGTGAATTGTGGGTTTATGATCAAGTCTATCTATGAACAATATTTGATTCTTCTCTAAAATCTTTTATGTATATTGGTTATCTTTGCAAGTCTCTTTGAATTATCAGTTTGGTTTGGCCTGCTAGATTGATCTTTCTTGTAATGGGAGAAGTGCCTAGCTTTGGGTTCAATCTTGCGGTGCTCGATCCCAGTGACACAAAAGGAAACGACACGTATTGTATTGTTGCCATCGAGGATAAAAAGATGGGGTTTATATCATATTGCTTCAGTTTATCCCTCTACATCATGTCATCTTACCTAATGTGTTACTCTGTTCTTATGAACTTAATACTCTAGATGCATGCTGGATAGCGGTCGATGTGTGGAGTAATAGTAGTAGATGCAGGCAGGAGTCGGTCTACTTGTCACAGACGTGATGCATATATACATGATCATGCCTAGATATTCTCATAATTATTCGCTTTTCTATCAATTGCTCGACAGTAATTTGTTCACCCACCGTAATACTTATGCTATCTTGAGAGAAGCCACTAGTGAAACCTATGGCCCAAGGGTCTATTCTCCATTACATTAATCTTCCGTCAACAAGCTATTTCAATTACTGTTTATTTTGCAATCTTTACTTTTAATCTTTACCATAAATATACCAAAAATATTACCTTATCATCTCTATCAGATCTCACTCTTGTAAGTGACCATGAAGGGATTGACAACCCCTTTATCGCGTTGGTTGCGAGGTTCTTATTTGTTTGTGTAGGTACGAGGGACTTGCGTGTGGCCTCCTACTGGATTTATACCTTGGTTGTCAAAAACTGAGGGAAATGCTTATGCTACTTTGCTGCATCACCCTTTCCTCTTCAAGGGAAAACTAACGCAGTGCTCAAGAGGTAGCAGTAAGAGGAGCAATCGGAGTGCTAATAAAATCATTATTGTTGGTATTGGAAAAATCACACAATTTAGTATCATCTTGAGCCATCGTGACAAGTAAGCAATCCAACACACGAGCACACAAGAAGCAAGCAAAAAGAGACGTACTAGAAAAGAGAAGGGGAACGGAAAAAGTGGGCGAATAAAACGACAAGGGTGAAGTGGGGGAGATGAAAATAAGAGGCAAATGACAAATAATGTAATGCGAGGGATAAGAGTTTGTGATGGGTACTTGGTATGTCTTGACTTGTGCGTAGACTCCCCGGCAATGGCGACATAAATCCTTCTTGCTACCTCTTGAGTACTGCGTTGGTTTTCCCTTGAAGAGGAAAGGGTGATGCAGCAAAGTAGCGTAAGTATTTCCCTCAGTTTTTGAGAACCAAGGTATCAATCCAGTAGGAGGCCACATGCAAGTCCCTCGTACCTACACAAACAAATAAGAACCACGCAACCAACTCGATAAAGGGGTTGTCAATCCCTTCACGGTTACTTACGAGAGTGAGATCTGATAGAGATGATAAGGTAATATTTTTGGTATTTTTATGATAAATATTAAAAGTAAAGATTGGAAAATAAACGGTAATAGAAATAACTTCTTGACGGGAGATTAATATAATGGAGAATAGACCCGGGGGCCATAGGTTTCACTAGTGGCTTCTCTCAAGATAGCATAAGTATTACGGTGGGTGAACAAATTACTGTCGAGCAATTGATAGAAAAGCGAATAATTATGAGAATATCTAGGCATGATCATGTATATAGGCATCACGTCCGTGACAAGTAGACCAACTCCTGCCTGCATCTACTACCATTCCTCCACACATCGACCGCTATCCAGCATGCATCTAGAGTATTAAGTTCATAAAAACAGAGTAACGCATTAGGTAAGATGACATGATGTAGAGGGATAAACTCAAGAAATATGATATAAACCCCATCTTTTTATCCTCGATGGCAACAATACAATACATGTCGTTTCCCTTTCTGTCACTGGGATCGAGCACCGCAAGATTGAACCCAAAGCTAAGCACTCCTCCCATTGCAAGAAAGATCAATCTAGTAGGGCAAACCAAACTGATAATTCGAAGACACTTGCAAAGATAACCAATCATACATAAAAGATTTCAAAGAAGAATCAAATATTGTGCATAGATAATCTTGATCATAAACCCACAATTCATCGGATCTCGACAAACACACCGCAAAAAGAGTTACCTCGAATAGATCTCCAAGAAGATCGAGGAGAACTTTGTATTGAGATTCAAAGAGAGAGAAGAAGCCATCTAGCTAATAACTATGGACCCGAAGGTCTGAAGTAAACTACTCACACATCATCGGAGGGGGCATGGAGTTGATGTAGAGGCCCTCCGTGATCGATGCCCCCTCCGGCGGAGCTTCGGAAAAGGCCCCAAGATGGGATCTCTTGGGTACAGAAGGTTGCGGCGGTGGAAATAGGGTTTCGTGGTGCTCCTGGATGTTTTCGGGGTATATCAACATATATAGGAGGAATAAGTAGGTCGGTTGAGCCACGAGGGGGAGGGCGCGCCTAGGGGGTAGGCGCACCCCCCTGCCTCGTGGCCTCCTCGGTTTTCTTGACGTCCACTCCAAGTCCTCTCGATCACGTTTGTTCCAAAAATCACACTCCCGAAGGTTTCATTCTGTTTGGACTCCGTTTGATTTTCCTTTTCTGCGAAACACTAAAATAGGAAAAAAACAGCAATTTGCACTGGGCCTTGGGTTAATAGGTTAGTCCCAAAAATAATATAAAAGTGTATAATAAAGCCCATTAAACATCCAAAACATAATATATAATAGCATGGAACAATAAAAAATTATAGACACGTTGGAGACGTATCACCTCCCAACAAGCGCTATTGTTTAACGCCCCTAGCTAGGCATGAAAGCAAGAATAGATCTAAGTATTGTCATCTTTGGTATGCAATCCATAAGTGGCTCTCATAATAGATTCATAAGGTAATTTAATTTTCTTTGTAGGAAAGTGTTCCATGCCTTTCCTTAACGGAAATTGGAATCTAATATTTCCTTATTTCATATCAATAATTGCACCAATCGTTCTAAGGAAAGGTCTACCAAGAATAATAGGACATGTAGGATTGCAATCTATATCAAGAACAATGAAATCTGCGGGCACACATAATTCCTATTTGCAACAATAAGAACATCATTAATCCTTCCCATAGGTTTCTTAATGGTGGAATCTGCAAGATGCAAATTTAAAGAACAATCATCAAATTCACGGAAACCTAACACATCACACAAAGTTTTTGGAATCATTGAAACACTAGCACCCAAATCACATAAAGCATAACACTCATGATCTTTAACCTTAATTTTAATAGTAGGTTCCCACTCATCATAAAGTTTTCTGGGCATAGAGACTTCTAATTCAAGTTTCTCTTCATAAGATTGCATTAAAGCATCAATGATACGTTTGGTAAAAGCTTTATTTTGACTATAAGCTTGAGGAGAATTTAACATGGATTGCAACAAGGAAATACAATCTATCAAAGAGCAATTATCATAATAAAATTCCTTGAAATCCAAAATAGTGGGTTCATTGCTATGTAAAGTTTTGACCTCTTCAATCTCACTTTTACCGATTTTTGCATCAAGATCTAAAAACTTTGAATTATTGGGACGCCTTTTTAACTAAAGTTGACTCATCTCCAGTCCCGTCTTTATCAAGATTCGTATTGGCAAACAAAGACTTAAAAGGGGACACATCAATCACTTTTAGATCTTCAACATTATTATCATGAAAACTAGAAGAACACGCTTTTACGAAGCAATCCTTTTTAGCACGCATCCTAGCGGTTCTTTCTTTGCACTCATAAATGGAAATTCTCATGGCTTTGAGAAACTAATTGATATCATGCTTAGGTGGAATAGATCTAAGTTTCAAGGAATCAACATCAAGAGAAATTCTACCCATGTTCCTAGCCAACTCATCAATCTTAGGCAATTTTTCTTCAAGCAAAGCATTGAAATTCTTTTGAGAAATCATAAATTCTTTAACACTAATCTCAAAATCAAAGGGAATCTTATTAAAATTTCCATAAGAGTTGTTGTAGGAATTACCATAATTATTAGAGAAATTACTAGGGAACGGCCTAGAATTAAGGTTTCCTCTATACGCGTTGTTACCAAAATTGTTCCTACCAACAAAATTCATGTCCATAGATTCATTATTATTTTCAATCAAAGTAGACAAGGGCATATCATTAGGATCATAAGAAACACTCTTATTAGCAAATAACTTCATAAGTTCATCCATCTTTCCACTCAAAACATTAATCTCTTCTATCGCATGAACCTTTTTACTAGTAGATCTATCGGTGTGCCATTGAGAATAATTAACCATAATATTATCTATGAGTTTAGTAGCTTCTCCTAAAGTGATTTCAATAAAAGTGCCTCCTGTGGCCGAATCTAAAACATTTCTAGAAGCAAAATTCAATCCAGCATAAAAATTTTGTATAATCATCCATAAATTCAAACCATGTGTAGGGCAATTGCATGTCATTAATTTCATCCTCTCCCAAGATTGTGCAACATGCTCATGATCAAGTTGCTTAAAATTCATAATATTGTTTCTAAGAGAGATGGTCTTAGCGGGAGGAAAATACTTAGAGATAAAAGCATCTTTGCACTTATTCCATGAATCAATACTATATTTAGGCAAAGAGGTGAACCAAGTTTTATCACGATCTCTAAGCGAAAACGGAAATAGCTTCAATTTAACAATATCATTATCCACATATTTCTTCTTTTTCATATCACATAAATCAACAAAGCTGTTTAGATGAGTAGCGACATCTTCACTAGGAAAGCCAGCAAATTGATCTTTCATGACAAGATTCAGCAAATCAATATTAATTTCACAAGATTCAGCATCGGTAAGAGGAGCAATCAGAGTGCTAATAAAATCATTATTGTTGGCAATGGAAAAGTCACACAATTTAGTATTATCTTGAGCCATCATGATAAACAATCAATCCTACACAAAATCACACAAGAGGCAAGCAAAAGAAGGCGAACGGAAAAGGGGCGAATAAAACGGCAAGGGTGAAGTGGGGGAGAGGAAAATGAGAGGCGAATGGAAAATAATGTAATGTGAGGGATAAGAGTTTGTGATGGGTACTTGGTATGTCTTGACTTGTGCGTAGATCTCCCTGACAACTGTGCCAGAAATCTCTCTTGCTACCTCTTGAGCATGCGTTGGTTTTCCCTTGAAGAGGAAAGGGTGATGCAGCAAAATAGCGTAAGTATTTCCCTCAGTTTTTGAGAACCAAGGTATCAATCCAGTAGGAGACTACACGCAAGTCCCTCATACCTGCACAAACAATCAAGAACCTTGAAACCAACGCGATAAAGGGGTTGTTAGTCCCTTCACGGCCACTTGCAAAAGTGAGATCTGATAAAGATAATAAGATAAATATTTTTGGTATTTTTGTTGTATAGATTGAAAAGTAAAGATTGCAAAATAAACGGCGATAGAAATGGCTAGTTGTCGGGAGAATAATATAATGGAGAATAGACCCGGGGGCCATAGGTTTCACTAGTGGCTTCTCTCAACATAGCATATTCTACGGTGGGTGAACAAATTACTGTCGAGCAATTGATAGAAAAGTTCATAGTTATGAGAATATCTAGGCATGATCATGTATATAGGCATCACATCCGTGACAAGTAGACCGAAACAATTCTGCATCTACTACTATTACTCCATGCATCGACCACTATCCAGCATGCATCTAGAGTATTAAGTTCATACGAACAGAGTAACGCATTAGGCAAGATGACATGATGTAGAGGGATAAACTCAAGCAATATGATATAAACCCCATGTTTTTATCCTCGATGGCAACAATACAATACGTGTCGTTTCCTTTTCTATCACTGGGATCAAGCACCGCAAGATTGTACCCAAAGCTAAGCACTTCTCCCATTGCAAGAAAGATCAATCTAGTAGGCCAAACTAAACAAATAATTCGAAGAGACTTGCAAAGATATTTAAATCATGCATATAAGAATTCAGAAAAGAATCAAATATTGTTCATAGATAATCGTGATCATAAACCCACAATTCATTGGATCTCAACAAACACACCGCAAAAAGAATTACATCGAATAGATCTCCAAGAGAATCGAGGAGAACTTTGTATTGAGATCCAAAGAGAGAGAAGAAGCCATCTAGCTAATAACTATGGACCTGAAGGTCTGTGGTAAACTACTCACACATCATCGGAGAGGCTATGGTGTTGATGTAGAAGCCCTCCGTGATTGATTCCCCCTCCAGCAGAGCATCGGAAAAGACCCCAAGATGGGATCTCACCGGTACAGAAGGTTGAAGTGGTGGAAATAGGGTTTCGTGGTGCTCCTCGATGTTTTCAGGGTATATGAGTATATATAGGCGAAAGAATTAGGTCGGTGGAGCCACGAGGGGACCATGAGGGTGGGGGCGTGCCCTCCTGCCTCGTGGCTTCCTCACTGCTTTCTTGACGTCCACTCCAAGTCTCCTGGATTGCGTTTGTTCCAAAAAGGATCCTCGTGAAGGTTTCATTCCGTTTGGATTCCATTTGATATTCCTTTTCTGCGAAACACTGAAATAGGCAAAAAACAGCAATTTGCACTGGGCCTTCGGTTAATAGGTTAGTCCCAAAAATAATATAAAGGTGCATAATAAAGCCCACTAAACATCCAAAACAGATAATATAATAGCATGGAACAATCAAAAATTATAGATACGTTGGAGATGTATCATTGGTCAAAGTGATGGCCATCCATGCGACCCCGGAGATGGGCTAGCTCGCCAATAATCACGCAAGTAGCTAGTCCCCGAAGACAACCACTGCATGCATGTGGCCCAAACATTTGTATGGAGAGGTGTGTTTTTGAGTAACAATGAACAACTTTGATGTGGCACCGTGATTTCGAACTAGAAATCCCCACACTGAGTGAGGGTTAGGTTGACGATGCATATGTATGTTACACCACACTTCAAGCCAACGACGGGGGTTCATATATGCATGCATGCATGCATAGTATATGCGCTCAAACTTAATTAGGTGTCAATCTCACCATGACCTATACTACGATAACACTAACCAAATGAAGAATCCGCCATGGTAACCTATCTTGTTGTTGGTCAAGGTGATCATGGATGTCCACGCCGCCCGAAAAGGAACTGCAGTAATCTTGAATAGGAATCCTATAGCGATAAAAAGAATCCCCATAAAAATACCACTAGATCGAGCACCAGTGATTTTGTATCCGGTCGAAATCTTGGGGCCCACAAATATATAGGCTTGTCGCTGATAAGCACACGAGGGAGTGTATCGTTCGAAGGAAACCACTACATGCATATATATGGAGGTGATGCGTGCATGCATGTTTGAATACACAACATTGATCTGGCGCCTGTGTCAAAAATCGTACACTAGCTCCCCACACAGAGCGACATCGGTTCATGATGGTGTCGTTGTACTAGCCACTTCGACTCGATGGGAGGGATTCATGCGTACACATGCATATGTGTGTGATCAAAGTGTATCATGCATGTCATCCCAGAGCAAAACTAATAATCCCCTCCTAAGTCAAATTAACCTCTCTTGTTGTCAGGCAAAAAGAAGTGATGGACCAAGCGGGCCCACAGATGGAAAGCATCGATATCGCTGATAACCGCTTAAGTGGGTGCGAGAGGACAACCACCACCGCTTTGCATGTGGGCCAAACATATATATGTTGAATACCCAAAATGCACAACTTTGATGTGCCACATGCCTCAAAAACCATAAACCATGCACCCACACAGAGCGAGGTTCATATCAAGCGTACTACATATGATGGTCCCCTTCCCCCCTCTTCACCGCATACTATATGCTCCTGCCGTAATATATGTACAACCCAAAAGAATCCTCATCGATGGTGAAATTAGTTAACCTCCCCGGATGTAGGTCAAAGTGATGCATGCATGCATCAACGATGGCCTCGTGGGCCCATGGATGGAAGCGTCACACGTGAGTGTCCTAGCTAGGATATATATGCAGGTGGCACAAAAAGGTGTTGTGTGATGTTTGAATAACCAATTTCACAATTTTGATGTGGCACGTGCCTCGATAACCAAAAATTCCGGACACTGAGTGAGGTGTACTTGTTCACGGACGCATACGTATAGTATATATGCTAGTCCCCTCCCACCTCTTCGACGCGTACTATATACCACCATAACACAAACAAAAAAGATTATACCTTGCTGGTCAAATTAACCACACTGCCAACTATTCGTCAAAGTGATGGACGATGACCTCGCGGGCCCATAGAAAGCGTCACATGCGAGTATCGAGTGTCGTGTAAGACAACCATCGACTGCATGTGGCCAAAACATTTATGTATGAAAGGGTTGTGTAATGCTTTAAATAACAATTTCACGACTCTGATGTGGCACCAGCCTGCCTAACAAAACGGCCAACCCACACGGTGACTCACAACTCGTAGTGTACTGCGAGCCACCCGCCACCCCCAGACGCACAGACCCACACACACACCGTGAATCCACCGCAACTATGATGCGTGTTAAATTAATTATCATGCAGTGAACATACATGTTACCAAAGGAGGGACGTTTTAATTTCAAAAAATTCACAGAGATCATTAAGACGTTTTAGTACATTGATTGATTGATTTTCTATGGGTATAATGTGCAAAAATCAAATTTGAGCTACATGCACACGTGACAGTGCACCTAAATGGATTGCAAAAACACATGTGTCTCACTGGGTGCATGTTTACTCCCCGTGCAACAAATTTCAAACATTGAGAATCTTAATTTTTAAATTCTAGTACATCCAAAACTTATTTGAAGTTTATGAAACTTATCATGTTGTCATATGGACACCAATACAAAGTGGCATTGTACTTTTTTGGTCAAATTTGAGACCAGTTTTGATGTAATCTTTATCTAATTACAGGCGGGAGATTATTAATAATTGGGAACCAATATCCCAAATGGTTTATTTATTCAAACCGTGAGCGTTAGACCAACAGTGGATATGTGCCATGCTTCGGTTAAGCTATAAAGCGACATCATTAATCATCCAAATAGAAAAACAATATACGTGCCACCGCGCGACCCATGTGGCGTGCGAGGAGGCGTGAGTTGATGGGACGCATGCGAGCAGTCCGCCGCCCAGGTAGACGGTGAGGCGTGCGTGCAGGTGTGTGAATTGACGGAGGCGTGCTCGCTGCGCAGTGTCATCGGGAGGCGTGCGAATAGCTATGTGAAACTTTGGTAGGCATGCCAGTAGTCCGGTGCGCAAGCTCATCGGGAGGCGAGCCATTGGTTTGACCGTCGCCCGCCTCTCTCCCATAACTCCCACTACTCCATACTAATGGTGCACCCGAGAGGCCGCACCACCCATCCTCGCTACACACACACAATCCTCTCTCTCCTCTTGCAACCTCGATGCCGCGCTCAGTCCTCAAAGCCGTTAGTGTATGAGGATGTCACCGAAGCGCCCCATCGGAGGGAGTGGCAACGCCGGGGCTACTAAAGCACTGGAGCACGGCGTGGAGATGGAGACAGAGGTTGCTGTCACCGCCGGCGAGTTATCGCTACACCCTGACGTCGTCGACGGCATCGAGCTTCCATAGCCGGAGGCGAAGTTCCACACCAACTCCGACGACCACTCCGGCGACCTCCCCCCCCCCTTCAACTCCGGCAAGTCTCCCACGACCACTCCGGCGACAACTCCGACGGCCACTCTGGCGATGACTCCGACGACGGTGGACAGCTAGTTAGTCATCTATACCCATTTATGTGTCAAATAGATCATAGGGTTTCTCTGGTTACTCCTCCTCCCCCTTTTTGTAATAGAAATCCTGTGGTTATGCTCTCCCAATCCATGAAATCTGAGTAAGTTTCGTTAGATCCGTGTAGTGTATTGATTGTTTGAATGGTAAACGTGATAAGTGATTAGTTGTTTCATCTGTGCAAATGATTTCTGCTAGTAATCCGAATAGGGTTAGTGTTCGTGCTAATAATTCCTAGCCAGGACTTGACAATTGATTTTGAATGACCTACATATCTTTGTGCCATTATTTTCTTCAAGATTGGTCTATACATAGACGACTGTGCTTAAAAATTGAACCATAATCTCTGAATATGTATAAACAAATTGTCGGTGTTCTCGAAACGGGGGTCCCGAGACTTTCCTGCCTGTGGCCCATGGCGTGACTCTGCGAGCGGGTCTGTACGGCCCATCTTCACCAGCAAGCACTCAAGACTGTCGCGAGGGGCCAAGCCTCGCAGGCGGACGACCCTCAGGAGCGGCCTCACCAGGCCGGCTCACGAGGGCTGCAGAGTTCAAGGCGAGGCAGACCTCGCGAGGTTCCAGTGACGTGAGCCATGACGACCAAGGCCAGGCGGGCGCCAGCACGCATAGTGTCCTTGTTTCCCTTTGGTGCTAAGGGAGCAAGCTCAGGCGCGGAGAACCGAGGCGTCAAGCACAGGTTTCCATATTGGTGCAACGAGACCAAGACCAGCAGGACGGCAGTAAGGAGGTCACCATGGAGCCCAAGACGGCGTCACCACCAGAGCCTTTGGCAGGAGAAGACTGCTTTTGTTAGGATAACTTGTACTAGTTGTCCCCCTTCAAATTGGCCGTTGTGGGATCCCTTCCCGCTCAATATTTGGGAAGAGGACCAAGGCCACTATAAATAGGACTAGCCACCACCGTAGCCAGGAGGTCGACCTCATCTTAGACTAGAACTAGTTCATCCCCACAACCACATCCACTAAGCACAAGAACACCTCTCCTCAGGAGGCTGTTCTTCCCCTTGTACTATTCATCCTCAGCCCAAGAGGCAATCCACCACACCACACTGGAGTAGGGTATTACACCACAACGGTGGCCCGAACCAGTAAAAATCTTGTGTCCTTTGTGTTGCGAGTTCGTCGAGTTAGTTCGTAAGATCTTAGCTGAGTTAGGATGTGGATTGGTAGGGGGAAATCTTCGCGCGCACCCTGGTGTTTGAACCTTGAGGGTTTTGCCGGAACCCGTGATCCGACATTTGGCGCGCCAGGTAGGGGTGCACCGAAGCTTCCCTTCTATCGCTCCGTGTCTCGTTGCTCCATCATCTCCATGTCGGACGCTCGCCGCGCTCGGGCTGAGTGCCTGGCTGCCCTCGCCGCCCGCGTTGCTCAGATGGCTCCCATCGGCGGGCCGCCCCATCATTCTCCGTCGCCTGCCACCAACGCAGCCATCGGCCCGGCGGGGAACGAGCAGCAAGCATCCTCGCTGCACCCCTTGGTGCGGCGGGACTGCCGCACCGCCACTCCATCGCTGAGCCCGGCCAGTTCCTCGTCACATGCTCGTCGCTCTCCTGTGGACACGCAGGCTACTTTGTGCATGGCGCGCGAGCTCCTGCGCTGCCGCCCAATCGACGACCTCTACGAGGGCTGGCTCGGCCGCATCATCGAGCTTGTCAGCGCCGCAGGGGGCTCCCCTGCACCGTCCCTCTCGCCACCTCGCCCTCCGCCAGCCGCGGGCGACGTGGCCCACGAAGCGCCTCCACCACCTCTGCCCCAAGACGGAGTCTTGGCACCCAGGCGCACGGCCCCACGGCGCAACCTGCCATGTCCGACGCCCGTGCAAGAAGAAAGAAGCTGCCAAGAAGTCCCTCGGCTGTGAGAAAACGCCCCGCGCTCCGTGCGCCACCACGACAAAACCGCGTGCCACCTGCGGCGGCAGTGCGCGGACCCCATCAAGGACAAGTCCTCCACCAGCGCACAGTCCCGGTGACCACGGCAGGCTGCCGCGCCTTCACCCCTAAGCTGCATAGCGTCACTTGGCCGGGCAAGTTCAAGCCAGATCTGCCACCTCGCTATGACGGCACCCCC
Organism: Triticum aestivum; assembly: GCF_018294505.1. NCBI lineage: Eukaryota > Viridiplantae > Streptophyta > Magnoliopsida > Poales > Poaceae > Triticum > Triticum aestivum. The sequence continues at coordinate 186,862,871 of NC_057800.1, forward strand.
GACCCCACGGAGTTCCTGCAGCTCTATGAGCTGAGCATCGAGGTAGCCAACGGCGATGAGAAAGTCATGGTGAACTGGTTTCCCCTGGCTCCTGAATCTGCCTCCAGGCTTGATCTCCTCCTGGGACGAGATGCGCGACCGTTTTGTTGCCAACTTCCAGGGCACTCGCGACTGCCCACCGGCTGCGGGTGACCTACGCCGCGTCAAGCAACAACCAGGAGAGACCCTCCTGAAGTACATCCAACGCTTCAACAATGTTCGCCTCAAGATCCCCAAGGTGACGGACGAGGCCATCATCTCTGTGTTTTCCGATGGCGTCCGCGACGTCAAGATGAAGAAGGAGCTCGCCATCCACGATGAGCTGTGCACATCTCTGGAGCTCTTCAACCTGGCGACCAAGTGCGCAAGAGCTGAGGAGGGGCGCCTCTCCCTCCTCGAGCTCCCAGCTGCGGACCAAGAGGAGAAGAAAGCCAAGGCCAAAGACGTGAAGCGCAAGGGAGCGTCCATGCTCGCGGCGGAGCCAGACACAAAGCGCGGCAGGGACCAGCCCGAGCTATCCAAGAGCAGCCGACCGTTTTGCACCTTCCATAACCTGCATAGCCACAACACCAGCGACTGTCAAGAGCTCAGAGCCATTCGAGAAGGACGCTTCGGTCGACGCCCCAAGCGCAACGACCGGGGCTACGGCCGAGGAGGAGGACGTGGTGGCGAACGTCGGGATGACCATGGCCCGCGCCAGGAGTGGCGCGACTGGTCTTGTGAGGACCACTGGCAGGATCAGCCTCGCGAGGGCGCCTCGAGGGATTAGCCTCGTGTGGATCATCCTTAGGGCAACACCGGTCTTCCTCCACTACCGCCACCACCAAGAAGCAATGACGACCACCACCAAGACGAGGGGGCTGGGGGCTTCCAGGAGCCGCAGGCCATCGCCTGCATCTTGGGCGGAGCTCAAGCCCCAGCCTCATAGCGTATCTTCAAACAGTTTGCTCGTGAGGTGAATGTAGTCCTCCCCAAGCTCGAGGCCACGCGCCCGCTCAGGTGGTCCCAGTGCGCCATCACGTTCAGCTCAACAGACCAGCTCAACTGCGCGGCTACTGCTGGCGTCCTCCTGATGCTTTGTTCACCCGTCATCAGCAACGTGCAAGTTACCAAGACCCTCATCGACGGCGGTGCAGGACTCAACGTCCTGTCCGTCGAGACGTTCGACAGCCTCCAAGTGTCGTATGATCAGCTTCAGCCCACCAAGGCTTTCTCAGGAGTGACCGACGGCTCCACCACGCCGATCGGTCAGGTCCACCTCCCAGCCACCTTCGGACAGCACAACAACTACCGCACCGAGCTCATCGACTTCGACGTCGCCCACATCCGTCTGCCATACAATGCCATCCTCGGGTATCCGGCCCTGGCCAAGTTCATGGCCGTGACGCACCACGGCTACAACGTCCTCAAGATGCTAGGAAGCGGTGGGATCATCACAGTCTCCTGCGAAGAAAGAGATGCGGTGTGCTCCCTCGAGCGCGCCTTCCAAGCAGCGTCAATCGAAGACCCCGGCCGCAGTGCAGGTTGGTACCATCCGGAGGTCGTCCCCAAGAAGAAGAAGCAGCAACTCCGTGTCGGACCTCGGGAGGGCGGCACCACAAGTGGCACCTCGTCAGGATCAGCGCCCGCACCTGGGGCACCTCCCTCTATCGCATAGGAAGGCGCGCCCGGCGCCCTCCTCGGGCAGGGCTCGGGGGCTCTCTTCTGGAGGGCCTCACACCTCGCCAACGTCACGAGGGAGGCGCTCGGGCACCACTTGGAGGCGTGTTTCACGGCACGTCTCCTTCAGGAGGACACTGGGCAAGGAGCGGCCGGTGCTCAGGAGTTCATCACCGAGGTATCTCAGGAGCTTCAGGAAGCAAGAGAAATATGCGGCGACCGCTGCCTACCTGGCGCTCCTCCCCACCCAGGCGAGGGTGGTGAGCTGCGCGTCTGCATCGACGTACCAGGGCTTAATTGAGCCGCTTCTCAGGAGCGCTTCTGGCCTTTGCGTGTTGGGCGCTGCGAAGTTCCACCTCACAGCTACGTTTGCATGCAGTTCGGCCTACCGAGCGTGGCCGCTGCCTTCCAGCGCAACCTGTGGAGCGTCATGGCGCGTTAGGAGGCCAGGCACCACGCAGTCCTGGCGGAGATGGAGACGGTCCTCAAGGAACCAACTGGATCCCCAGAGCCTCCCGAGGCTCAGGGCCCCGGTGGCCCATGAGGGGCAATCCCTTCGCCGTGTACCTTTAGCTGCCTCAACACCCCTTCATCAATGGAACCAGGTGACATTTTCCAAGTTCGTTTAGCTGGGAGCGCCTAGGTGGCTGCATTATTCCCAGGCCGCGTGGGTCCATCCCTGTGGCATGTATCTTTCCTTGTTTATGTCTTTAGCTTACTTGCTGAGGGCGCCCCTCGGGCTGCATCATCCCCAAGCCGCTCGGGCCGGACCCAGTGGCGCGTATCGTTATGCAATTACCTGAGCTAGGTTGCCTTTCATGCTTAATCTATCTATGACTATCACCTGCTTGATTGTCACCCATCATGGGTGCTACCTCTTGAGCACTGCGTTGGTTTTCCCCAAAGAGGAAGGGATGATGTAGCAAAGTAGCGTAAGTATTTCCCACAGTTTTTGAGAACCAAGGTATCAATCCAGTAGGAGGCTACGCGCTAGTCCGTCGTACCTGCACAAAACAAATAAATCCTCGCAACCAACGCAAATAGGGATTGTCAATCCCTATAAGGCCACTTACGAGAGTGAGATCTGATAGATATGATAAAGATAATATTTTTGGTATTTTTGTGATAAAGATGCAAAGTAAAATAAAGGCAAAGGAAATAGCAAAGGAAATAACTAAGTAGTAGGAGATCAATATGATAAAGATAGACCCGGGGGCCATAGGTTTCACTTGTGGCATCTCTCAAGAGCATAAGTATTCTACGGTTGGTGGCCAAATTACTATTGAGCAATTGAAAGAATTGAGCAAAGTTATGAGAATATCTAGGCATGATCATGTATATAGGCATCACGTCCGAGACAAGTAGACTGACTCCTGCCTGCATCTACTACTATTACTCCACTCATCGACCGCTATCCAGCATGCATCTAGAGTATTAAGTTAAAAACAGAGTAATGCCTTAAGCAAGATGATAAGATGTAGAGGGATAGACTCATGCAATATGAAGAAAACCCCATCTTGTTATCCTCGATGGAAACAATACAATACGTGCCTTGCTGCCCCTACTGTCACTGGGAAAGGACACCGCAAGATTGAACACAAAGCTAAGCACTTCTCCCATTGCAAGAAAGATCAATCTAGTAGGCCAAACCAAACTGATAATTCAAAGAGACTTGCAAAGATAACCAATCATACATAAAAGAATTCAGAGAAGATTCAAATATTATCCATAGATAGACTTGATCATAAACCCACAATTCATCGATCTCAACAAACACACCGCAAAAAGAAGATTACATCGAATAGTTCTCCACAAGAGAGGGGGAGAACATTGTATTGAGATCCAAAAAGAGAGAAGAAGCCATCTAGCTACTAACTATGGACCCGTAGGTCTGAGGTAAACTACTCACACTTCATCGGAGAGGCTATGGTGTTGATGTAGAAGCCCTCCATGATCGATGCCCCCTCCGCGGAGCTCCAGAACAGGCCCCAAGATGGGATCTCGTGGATACAGAAAGTTGCGATGGTGGAATTAGGGTTTTGGCTCTGTATCTGGTCGTTTGGGGGTACGTGGATATATATAGGAGGAAGGAGTACGTCGGTGGAGCAACAGGGGGCCCACGAGGGTGGAGGGCGCCCCTGGGGGTGGGGGGGTAGGCGTGCCCCCTACCTCGTGGCCTCATCTTTTCTTTCTTGACATAGGGTCCAAGTCTCCCGGGTCTTGTTCGTTGAGAAAATCACGTTCCCGAAGGTTTCATTCCGTTTGGACTCCGTTTGATATTCCTTTTCTTCGAAACCCTAAAACAGGCAAAAAACAGCAATTTTGGGCCGGGCCTCCTGTTAATAGGTTAGTCCCAAAAATAATATAAAAGTGGATAATAAAGCCCAATAATGTCCAAAACTGTAGATAATATAACATGGGGCAATCAAAAATTATAGACACGTTGGAGACGTATTAGTGGGAGCCGCGCGCCGGTTGTCTTTCTTCAGGCCCCTTCGCGTGAGAGGATTAGGCACGGCGTCTGTGCTCGGACTCGTCCCTGCAGCGTCGATAAATCCAACCACCAAGCTCTGTCTGGCGGGATGGCCCCGTTCACGTCACCTCCTAGGGCCGTTGGTGCTTGGCTTTCTCACGCGATAACCTCAGGAAATTTGTTCAGCGCAGGTTGACTAACCACCTCACGGGACCAAGACAGCGAACAAGAATCAAGACCAGGCGCAAAACGCCTTGAGGTAGGGCCTCGTGAGTCCCGCGCTGGCTCACGAGTGCCCAGACACACCTCGTCTTGCCCTGTCGTGCAAGCCACGTGTCAGGGCGGGGCTATACACGCCCCCGGGGCTCTCCGCGGTAGGGAGTCCCCTCCCACGTACCAGTGGAAGCACCATGCTCCGCACTGGCAGTCGGCATTGCCAAGGAGCGGCTATGCCCGTGCAAGTGCGGAAGAGCCATGGTATGTCCTGGTGATAAACAACTAAGGGCGGCCTCACGGCCGTATCAACCTCGGGGAGCCTCCGGGCTCAGTGTCTGGCCTCAACGCAACGCCTCCCCTCGGGAGAGCCGCGCGAGGGGGCTGGGCATGGGGGCTACGCTCGGGTCACGGCCAATCGTACGCCACCCCGCTAGGTCCCTCGGACCTGGTCGTCGCGCGCCCTCCCTAGCGGAGTTAAAGTATGAAGGTCGTTTGAACTTCAAGGGGAACTCCTGAGCATCGCAACTCAAGAGCCTAACTGACCACGTAGCCCCTCACTCCTTGGTCCGTCCTGGTCTCCGGTCGGCCCAACGGCGGTCGAGGTATGCGCGGGGTCGGGCCCTGCCGACGTAGAACACAAGCCCAACCATTGCATCTCCTTTCCACAAGCTGTTTGCACGTCAAGGGGGACTCCCGAGCATCGCGACTCAGGAGCCTAACTGGTCACATAGCCCCTCACTCCTTGGGTCTGTCCTGGTCTCTGGTCGGTCCAACGGCGGTTGAGGTATGCGCGGGGCCGGGCTCTGTCGACGTAGAACATAAAAGCAAATAGGAAGAAAATCGCAAAATCTCAAAGCAAATATTACAAGACATATTGTTCTCCGAATACCAAACACAAGTTTAAACGCCTCCATAAGGCACGCTGCATGCTGCAGGAGTTTCAAACAGGAAAGAAGCTGCAAGCCAGCCATCCCTCGATGCTGCCGGCACCTACAAGAGGTGCCCCCTCCTGGGTGGCGTCGTCTTCACCTGCACCACCAGTCAAGGCGCGGGGGCGAAGGTGTCAAACTTCTCCAGCAGGACTTCCACCTGACCCTTCACGGCTGCAGCGGCAGCCGCGCAACGCTCCTCGTCCACAAGCTCCAGCAGCTCGTCAAGGCAGGCGGCAGGATCGCGAAGATGGAGGTGGCTGAAGACGCACATCAGCACGGTTGAAGACGCGCATCAGCGCGGCTGAAGAAAGGTCGCAAGCCTCTGCCTCCGCCATGGGGCCGATGCCACGCACGACTTTCTCAAGCGCATCGACCAAGTAGGGAAGCAACTGGGCGGGGCCATCCTCATTGGTGGCCAATGGCTTTCCAAGCCCTTCTCATAGAGCGACTTCAGGGCCTCGCAGGACCTCTTCTCCAGAAGCGCGAAGGCCGCGCAGTCCTCAGCTAGAACATTCGCCTTGGCATCAAGATCGACCCCCTTCGCCTCCACCTTCCGCTCCTGCTCCTCCAGCCGGTTGCGTTCAGTGGCATGCGCCTTCACCAACTCCCCCAGCTCGGCGTCACGGTCCTTGATGGAGTCCTCTCGGGCCTTCATCTCCTCCTTCTTCGCTTGACGGCCGCGAGCTTCCTCTGCGCGCTCATCACGCAGACTCTTCATCTCGTTTTCCAGCGCCCGGCAGCGGTTGTGGGTGGCTTCGGCGTCCTTCATCGCCGCCTCGCAATCGGCCGTAGCTTGGGCGACGGCCTGCTTCTCCTTCTTGGAGGTCATCGCGGCATGGCTTAGCACCGCTCGGACTGCTGCGTCAGACTGAAGCCAGCCAGAGGCCAGCTCCAGGCGCCCGACTACCAGGCGCGGATCCATGCTCGGGAGATCTTCCCGCAGCTGAGACATCTCTGAAAGGGCACACTCCAAGACAGCAGAGGAGGCAGAAGAACCTGGGAGTAATGGCGCAGAAGGAGGAAGAGGCGTCATCACCATGGACTGAGAGGCAGGAGGCTCCTGAGCCTCTCAGACCTCTGCACCCGAGCCGGACACCAGCACCTCCTGAGCCAGCGGCGCTTCAGGGGCGGACTCCTCCCGAGAATGCTCCACCTGGCCTCGCGAGGATGGTCGCGCTGGAGAAGCACGAGCACCGTCCCCACCTTTGCTCATGGAGAGGGGCGCAGTCGCAGGAGGCAACCCGGACTCAAGCAGCACCACCTCGCTCTCCCTCCTCCTCTTCACCACAGGCGCCGGCCTGGTTGCACCACAAGGAAAAAGAGTCGGAAACAAGCACCAACAGCAAAGACAAGGGCGAAACGTCAAAAGGCAGTAGTATAAGCAAGAACAAGATGAAGCCCAAACACTTACTGGTCTACAGCAGCGCAGTCCACCCTCCGCTTGGTGAGCTTGAAGCCGGAGAGCTTCACAACCCGAGGCGCGGGCGCGCCAGCTCCGGGAGCATAAGCAGGAGCGGCGGTTGGGCCGGAAGCGGCTCCAGGTGGCTTTGGAACAGAAGCAGCATCCCGGGAGACCAACGCCGATCGGTCCCTCATCGGGACAACGAGCGGCTCCTCCCTCTCCAGGCAGTCTCTGGCCTTGTCGTCGTCAGGAAAGGCGTGGAGGATTTCAGCTTTACTCAAGGGGGAGGTCTCCCCCGTCCCTTCGGGGGTCACCTCCGAATCTTCCTCCTCCACTTCTTCCTCCCCGTGGGACTCACCAGAAGACAGCTCCACAGGCGTTGGCGCCGCAGGGGCCCCAGTGAGCACCGGTGGCACCAGTCCACGCCTGTCAAAGGTCGGCCTGGAGGCCACGATCGGCGCCCCGTCCTTGTGGCGGAACAAGGGAGTAAAGACATTCGGCGGATATCCTGATCATCCCCAACCAGGAGGCGGAGAGCTGCGGTCAGCTCCTCGTCGGACAAGGCCTCCGAGCTCAAGCGAACCATGTTCTCTTCATCCCCAAGTTCCCACAAGGGGCATGTGCGGGCTTGAAGCGGGGCCACGCGCAGCGCCAGGAATTCCCTCAGGAGCATGGCCCCTATAATCTTCGCCGCCTTCGCGTTGCCAGGCTTCAGGTCAGACTTCATCTGCTGCAGCACCAATGTCGCCCGCTCGTCGGTGAGCTTCACGCAGGACCACCCCTTATCGGACTGGGGCCTCTCCGTTGGTAGCGTCAAGCATGGGTGGATGCATTTAGCATCCATCATGGCCCACTTGCTCCGGAAGCCGTCGGCTTTCTTCCTTGTCTTTGAGATCGAGTTGGCCTTACCGGCTGCGATTAAATTGACACACTCGGAGGCATGACCCTTCTTGGCGTGAAGGAATAAGAAGTGGTGCAGAAGGGTCACGGACGGCATCACGCCAAGGTACGCCTCGCAGTAGTAGGCGGAGATCGACAAGAGAAGGATAGAGTTGGGATAAAGATGCAGCGCCTGCATCCCAAAGTGATCAAGGACCCTGTAAAAGAAGTCAGAGAAGGGAGGAACTAGCCCGGCGGCGATGCTGCTCGTGAAGAAGGGGTAGAAGGTGCTTCCCTCGGGCTCAGGCACGTCGGAGCCGGCCCGAAGTCTAGTCTTCCCCTTCTCGTTGCTTTCCCCCGCCGTCAGCAAGCGCGTGGCGGCGAGGTTCTTCTCTGAAACATTGGGCGCGTCGAGAGCCGGCTCGTACCAAGCCGACGACGAGGCGGGATTGACCCTCCGGGCGCCATTGGTCACCGACGCGGGAAGGATGTAGATCTGGAGATTTCGGAGGCAGGGGCAAGAAAGGGGACCTGAGCAAGGCGAAAGGAAGCAGTGAAGGCAAGCGCTGTCTATGCCAACCTTTTTGACAGTCGGGCAGTTGTCGACGCAGCATGGGGAAGCGGAGATGCCCACGTCCAATCAACCGCCACGCGTCGACCAAGGCCGCAGGCTATTGGGGCCCACGGCGCTTCGCCCTTGACCCTTGTCTTTGCCTTGAAGCCAAGCCCGAGCACGCCTTGGGCCCGGGGCCTACTATCGGCGTTCTGGGAACCGGGGTCCCCAGACGTGCCTGCCTACGGCCCATGGCGTGTGTCGGTGTCAAAACCGGTGGATCTCGGGTAGGGGGTCCCAAACTATGTGTCTAAGGCGGATGGTAACAGGAGGCAGGGGACACGATGTTTACCCAGGTTCGGGCCCTCTTGATAGAGGTAACACCCTATGTCCTGCTTGATTGTTCTTGATGATATGAGTATTAGAAGAGTTGATCTACCACGAGATCGTAGAGGCTAAACCCTAGAAGCTAGCCTATGGTATGATTGTATATTATCCTACGGACTAAACCCTCCGGTTTATATAGACACCGGAGGGGGCTAGGGTTACACAAGGTCGGTTAGAAGGGAGGAGATCTACATATCCTTATTGCCAAGCTTGCCTTCCACGCCAAGGAGAGTCCCATCCGGACACGGGACGAAGTCTTCAATCTTGTATCTTCATGGTCCAATAGTCTGGCCAAAGGATATAGTCCGGCTGTCCGGAGACCCCCTAATCCAGGACTCCCTTAGTAGCCCCTGAACCAGGCTTCAATGACGATGAGTCCGGCGCGCAGTATTGTCTTCGGCATTGCAAGGCGGGTTCTTCTCCAAATCCTGAATATCTGCTAAGTAGTGTCTGGCTCCCATAAATGTTGGACTTCTTGGCTTCTGCACCCAATAAGAGCTATCTTCCACATGTCGAGCAAATGCGAGGAGCCAGGGCATTTTTACATTCGCCCCCTAGCCAGGTAAATAAATCGTCTCTTAAAGGGATGGGGATTCTTGGATCGAATCCACAGCATCCTCCCACGACAAGAATCCATCGGAGCGCGCTCGGAAAAATCCATTCCATCATGGCCGGCCATCGCAGCTCCTCCTCTCGCTCCCGTAGCCCTAAGCCCGGTGATTGGGAGAAGTGTTCCGTCTCGCACAGCCGATTAGTAGAGTTGCAGACCCAGGGATTCCTCCCTCCAGCGTATATGGTCCCCGTCCAAGCCAGGCTCGCCACCTATAATGGCGGGGAGCAAGCGGAGAGCTTCCCCAATCCCTCCAAGGGGGAGCGGGTATGCCTTGTCCCCTACTTACTAAGGGGACTTGGATTTCCAATCCATCCGTTCCTCCGTGGCCTCCTGGAGTTTTACGCCCTCCAGTTGCATAATTTCACCCTTGCTTCCATATTACGCATCGCCGGTTATGTTACCCTTTGTGAGCTGTTTCTGGGCTGCAAGGCTCATTTTGAGTTGTGGAAGAGGCTATTTTACCTTGTGCCCGTACACAGGAGGGGTCACTTTATCAAGTGGGCGGAGCCAAAATATGGTGCATCGCCGAGACCGGATACCTATCCGGTACCCCGAAGAAGACGTCCAAAGACTGGCCTTCGGAGTGGTTTTACATGGAGGACGTCCCTCTTCCAGACCCTTTTCGGAGGGGTCTTCCCGAGTTCAACAATGCTCCTCTAAAGAAACGCCGAAGTTGGCGCCCACGGAGCCCCCAGGAGGAAGACAACAGAGAAGTCATTTACCTGATGGACCGGATTAAAGCGCTGGTTCAATCAGGATTGACAATAACCGAGGTTATGTCAATATGCATAATGCGGGGGGTGCAGCCGCTTCAATATCAAGGGAACCCCTTGTGGTGTTTTAACGGGGAAGATGATGCCACCCGTTGCGGGCGTAAGGGACCGGACTCTGCTGCTGCTTTAGCAAAAATTCTGTCCGAGTTGTTTAAGGGAGAGGAAGAGGAGTTCATTCATATTAAGCTGCGGGATGGATTCTCCATGTACAACCCTCCAAGCTAGGTGAGCTATCACTCTTCACTCCCAACCTTCCCGCATTCTTTGTTGTAAATACTCACCTTGCCGTTTCACGGCAGGAACTACGAAAAGCTGTAAGGGAGGTCAACAGCCCACCTCCACAACCGGAGGACCCTGACCGGGCCCTCGACCACGGACTCAAAGAGGATCCGGACATATTTGTGGAGCTGATAGACAGGAAATTCTATCAATTGAGCTGCGATGACGCCATTGTGGCCATAACGGCCGACTATCCTGGACTACTCCCTGCATCGCATGTAAGAAAAGACCAGAGTCCCAACTTCCAAAAAGGATCCCCTTTACGCACTTCACCTACCGTACACATATGGTGTTTTACAGGGAAGGCCTTCGGGACGCCGTGCCGAACCCGCAGCGACTCGCCAACAAGGGGCACCGAAGCCGAGTAGGCCAAAAAGGAAGGTGGTCAGGACGGAGATGCCGGCGCAGAGGTATGACACAAAACCTCGCTCTGTGGTTATCGTCTTTCTTAAAATATAATGACGTCCATGTTTCTTAGTAGAAAAAACGCTCGCCAGACTATATTTGGAGAGGCTGCCGATCACGCCTCCACCAGTCGGGCTCTAGGGCCGGACATAGAGGCGGAAGCTAACACGGGGCGGACGCCGAATGCTCCTCCTATAGAGGATGCAGATAGACTATCCGCTACAAATTCCGAGGTGGAGAGCGCCATGAATCACAGGCGTCGCCGGGCCATACTCTGTGAAGCTTGTTTCTCCCAAGAGGCATTCGATGCCTTCAATTCAGGAGATGCGTACATCTGTGCTGCTCAGAATGGTCTAGCCCGAGCAACGGACCAGTATGTAAGGGATATACGGGTAAGAAAACCTGACGATTATATGTATCAGTAGCCCCTGAGACTTGAAACAGTTGACGCAACTGATTTAAGGATCATTATTTGTGCAGGTTCTTACAGAGAAGAATTCCCTCCTGTCTCAAGAGCTGGAAGAGTGCAAGGCCCAGCTAGGGGCCGTCGTTGCTGCGTTGAAGGAGTCCGAGAAGGGCCCCTCTGGTAACACTTGTTTTCATTTCAAAGAATACAGGTACCAGGTAGTATACGGCATGCATGCAAATCTAATAATAGATTTTGCAAATGGCCCCAGGGTGAATCCAGAGGCCGTGGCGGTGAATGCGACACGTGTTGATCGACAGCTAAATGCTGGCGAGTGCGTGCTTACGCGAGTCAGGCAGGAGAAAAATAATCTCCAAGACGCCAATATCCGGCTGGGCGTGGAACTGAAAGATGTCCGAGCCCAGCTTGCGGACTCCGTGAAGGAGAATAAGCGGCTTCGGCGCGACATTTTTAGTAAGTGCTTGAACAAACTTTTTAAAGGAGTTCGGTGAAGAAGCCGGCTAACAGAGTTATGTCTGCAGGTATGCTGATGGGTCGTCCCGTGGAGGAGATGCCTGGGTCTTCAGGTGATCTTCTACCAGAGCTCTCACAACTGCACGAGCAAGTTCGGCAGGTGATGTAGGGTATTGCCCAAGCCTTGTGGCCAGCTGCGTCCCCGCCAGGAGGCATGGGGGAGCTTATAGAGAAGCTCAAGGGAGCGCAGCGGCGCTTTCGATTATGGAAGATATCAGCCTACCGACAAGGTGCAAGGGAAGCCTGGGCTATGGTGAAGACGCGTTATACCAAAGCTAACCCAAACCACATGGCCGAGGTCGGACCTGTGGGGCCCGATGGGAAAGAGATCCCCGTCAGTTTAGTGTATGACCAAGTAGAATTAGCCGCAAAGTATCCCCAACAGGATTGTAGGCTAGACAACCTGTTGGATGGTATAGAAGAAGAATTTAATCAGTCTTAGTGACTGTGTACTTCAAGTGACATATGTAATGTCCTAGCTGGATTGTAAATCATTTGTCATGGCGGACCTTTTCGCTTCGACCTCTGGACCCGATGGTCCGGAGTGTATCCGAATACCCACTCAGTTATGTAAAAACCTGGGTATGCATGGAAACCAGGCGTAGGGGTCATAAGTGCTTGAACAGACAAGTACCCAACTAGCTATGTTATATTACATGGGTAGTAAGAAACATCTTCCAGGGAGAATAGTTCCGTTAAGGTTTCCTTTCCCTAGGTACGCATGCCCTAATGTGCATGTCCGAACTGCGAAAAGAGACGCAGGCTATAAACATCTGGGGGCATGTTTCAAATAAAATAAAAGTCATCTTTTATTCACCGACCAAATATTCCCTTAAGAACGCTAGCTTTCGGCTTCACCCAGTATGAGGTACACATCCGGCTGACCCGGCAGTAATAGTTACAGAGGTGCTCCCCTTATGCCCTAGCCAAATTAATGGGAACATAGGGCATAAATACAAGAGCCAGGCAACCCAGCTTGGCCAAAACTTAATTCATATCGATGCATATAATGGCAAAAAAAGGTACATGCGGAAGAACAACACATGTGTGGGACATAAAGCCCAGGAAAATAGTTAGATTAAGCTTTTGTATAAGAAGCCCCCAGGTATAATGAGCGCGGTTAGCGCGTCAAGATTGTGTAACCAGGACACAAGTTTATCCTTTAAGGGCCTTGAAGAGAGTAAAAAGGGAGAAAGAGAGAAAAGACAAATATGCAAAAAAATGACGGAGGTAAGGAGATGAACATAGAGTCCGGCGCTAGGCGTAGAATCTTCGGAATCTGGCTGCATTCCATGGGTTTGGCTCGAGTCGATTATCCGATGCATCCAGCAGACGGTACGCTCCACCGGTCAGAACCTGGTCAATAATGAAGGGACCTTCCCATTTGGGCTTGAGCTTGTTCTTTTTCTTCTCCGGCAGGTGTAGAACTAGTTCGCCAACGTTATAGGTTTTGGCCCGTACTTCTCTGCTTTGATACCTTCGAGCCTGTTGCTGATAGAATGCAGAACGGGGCTTTGCCACGTCGCGCTCCTCCTCCAGGGCATCCAAACTGTCCTGCCGATCGAGCTCGACCTCTTTTTCTTCGTACATGTGCACTCGAGGTGAGTCGTGAATTATGTCGCAAGGCAGAACCGCCTCTGCGCCGTACACCATAAAGAACGGTGTGTATCTGGTAGTGCGATTCGGCATGGTCCGCAGCCCCCATAGTACAGATTCGAGCTCCTCTACCCAGTGCGTGTTTGATTCCTTTAAGGACCGCACTAGTCTGGGTTTAATGCCACTCACGATAAGACCATTTGCTCGCTCAACTTGACCGTTGGTATGCGGGTGATAGACAGAAGCATAATCGAGCTTGATGCCCATGTTGCTGCACCAAAGTTTCACCTCGTCGGCTGTAAAATTCGTGCTGTTGTCAGTGATGATGCTGTGGGGGATGCCATAACGGTGTACAACCCCAGATATGAAGTCTGTCACCGGTCCGGATTCAGCCATTTTAACGGGTTTGGCTTCTATCCATTTGGTGAATTTATCCACCATGACTAGTAAGTATTTTTTTCTTATGGGTTCCCCCTTTAAGGGGTCCGACCATATCAAGCCCCCAGACTGCAAAGGTCCAAGTAATGGGGATTGTTTGGAGAGCGGTAGGCGGCATATGGCTTTGGTTTGCAAAAAGTTGGCAACCGACGCAATGTTGGACCAAATGTTGTGCATCTGCTCGGGCCGTCGGCCAGTAGAAACCTGTACGGAAGGCCTTGCTTACAAGGACCCGGGCTGCGGCGTGATGGCCGCCGAGTCCAGCGTGGATTTCTACCAAAAGCTTCCGCCCTTCATCTTCGGAGATGCACCTTTGAAGGACTCCGGTAGTGCTTTTCTTGTAAAGCTCTCCCTCGTGGACCTTGTAGGATTTAGATTGCCACACTATGCAGCGTGCCTCATTTTGGTCCTCGGGTAGTTCTTGCCTGGTTAGGTAGGCCAGGAATGGTTCTGTCCATGGGGCAATGACGGCCATTATTACATGGGATGAAGGTGTTATTTCGATGGCAGAGCCTCCGATTGTGTCAGAGTGTTCGGTATATGGTGTTGTGGCCAGGTCCGAACTATTGTTGCCGGTGTCCCCTTCCCATACCACGGATGGCTTAAACAGTTTTTCCAGGAAAATGTTAGGTGGGACAGGGTCGCACTTAGTGCCGATACGGGCGAGGATATCCACCGCTTGGTTGTTTTCCCGAGCCACATGGTGGAATTCAAGCCCCTCGAACCGAGCTGACATTTTGAGGACGGCGTTGCGATATGCCGCCATTTTCGGATCCTTGGCATCGAAGTCTCCATTTATTTGGGATATTGCGAGGTTCGAGTCCCCATGCACCTCGAGGCGTTGAATACCCATGGAAACTGCCATCCGGAGACCATGTAATAGGGCCTCGTATTCGGCTGCGTTATTGGAGTCTATGTATAGTATTTGGAGTACGTATTGCACTGTATCTTGGGTGGGGGACGCCAGGACAACGCCAGCCCCCAGACCAGCCAGCATTTTAGAGCCGTCGAAGTGCATGATCCGATTAGAGTATGCATCGTACTCTTTAGGGAGTCCGGCTTCTGTCCATTCGGCGACGAAATCTTCCAGTACTTGCGACTTAATGGCTCGCCGTGGTTTATATGTTATGTCGAATGGGAGGAGCTCGATAGCCCATTTGGCAATCCGGCCCGTGGCATCGCGGTTGTTTATTATGTCGTTGAGTGGTACTTCGGAGGCCACCGTAATTGAACACTCTTGAAAGTAGTGTCGTAATTTCCGGGATGCCATGAATACCATGTATGCTATCTTTTGATAATGTGGGTACCGTGATTTGCATGGAGTGAGGATGGTAGATACATAATATACCGGCTTAGTGGGAATTTATGTTCGTCCGTCTCTCGTTCGATGACGAGCACTGCGCTTACCACTCGGTGAGTTACCGCTATATATAACAGCATTGGTTTGCCGACATTTGGCGCGGCCAAGATTGGGTTGGTGGCCAGGATGGCTTTTATTTCTTCAATCCGGCCGTGGCTGCGTCCGTCCACTCAAAGTGTTCGATGTGCTGAAGAAGGAGATAAAGGGGAGTGCCTTTTCTCCTAATCGGGAGATAAAGCGGCTTAAGGCCGCCACACATCCAGTTAACTTCTGGATTTGCTTGAGGTCAGTTGGGATTGCCAACTGCGACAGAGCCCGAATTTTAGCCGGATTTGCTTCAATTCCTCTGCTGGAGATGATAAAGCCCAGGAGCTTTCCGGCGGGTACGCCGAAAACGCATTTTTCCGGATTGACCTTAATGTCGTATGTTCGGAGATTGTCGAACGTGAGCCTCAAGTCATCTATTAAGGAGTCAACGTGTCTGGTTTTAACGACCACATCGTCGACGTATGCCTCCACTGTTTTGCCGATCTGCTTTTCCAGACATGTCTGAATCATGCGATGATACGTTGCGCCTATGTTTTTGAGCCCGAAGGGCATTGTGTTAAAACAGTAGGGGCCGTATGGAGTGATAAATGCCGTTGCGGCTTGATCAGACTCCGCCATCTTAATTTGGTGGTAACCGGAGTATGCGTCGAGGAAGCACAATGAGTCGTGTCCTGCGGTAGCGTCGATAATTTGATCGATGCGAGGGAGGGGGAAGGGATCCTTTGGGCACGCCTTATTAAGGTCCTTGAAGTCGACGCATAGGCGCCAGGATTTGTCCTTCTTTGGCACCATCACCAGGTTTGCTAGCCAGTCTGGATGCTTTATTTCTCTAATGAATCCGGCCTCTAGTAACTTGGCTAGCTCCTCTCCCATGGCTTGTCTCTTAGGTTCGGAGAAACGCCGAAGAGTCTGCTTGACCGGCTTGAATCCTTTTAAAATGTTAAGGCTATGCTTGGCCAGCCTGCGTGGGATTCCTGGCATGTCTGAAGGATGCCAGGCGAATATGTCCCATTTCTCACGCAGGAACTCCCGTAGTGTGGCGTCTACGGCGGGGTTTAACTGTGCCCCGATGGATGCTGTTTTGTGGGTTCCGTTGGATGGACTTGGAATTTGACTATTTCATCCGCTGGTTTAAAGGAGGTGGACTTGGATCTTTTGTCTAGTATCACGTCGTCCCTGTCCACTGTGGAGCGCAGCGCGGTTAACTCCTCCGCCACAAGGGCTTCGGATAATGCCTCGAGGGCCAGTTCAGCTGTTTTGTTTTCGGCGCGGAGTGCTATGTCTGGATGACTAGCTAGAGTGATGATTCCATTGGGTCCGGGCATTTTGAGCTTCATGTACCCGTAATGGGGTATGGCTTGAAAAATCGTGAATGCCTCCCGCCCTAGAAGGGTGTGGTATCTGCTACTGAACGGGGCCACTTGGAATGTGATTTCTTCGGACCTGTAATTCTCCGGAGTGCCGAATACGACATCTAGTGTGATTTTCCCAGCGCAATGTGCCTCCCGACTAGGGATGATTCCTCGGAAGGTCGTGGTGCTTTGCTCAATACAGTTGTTGTCTATTTCCATTTTTTGAAGAGTCTCCTCATAAATGAGGTTTAATCTGCTGCCGCCGTCCATGAGCACTTTAGTGAGCTGAAAGCCGTCCACAATTGGATTGAGGACCAAAGCGGCTGGTGCTCGGGCTGTTTGGAATTTAGGTTCGTCACTGGCATTGAAAGTAATGGCTGTGTCGCTCCATGGATTTATTGCTGCTACGTGGCAGACTTCAGCAAGGCTGCGGAGTGCTCGCTTACGCCTATTATTTGAGGCGAAGGTCTCGAAGACTATTAATACTGTATTGTTATCCACGGGAGGGTGTTCTGGGGTGTTTTGGGTGAGGAGATCCTCACCGCTCTTGGCCACCTACCGGAGTACCCAACATGCTCTAAGGCTATGTGTTGGTATGGTATCCACTGTACTATGAATTTTGCAGGGCCCGTTAAGCCATCCCTCCAATACGGTTCCACCCTGTAGTGGGTTTTTGCTTCTTTGTAATTGAGTCAGGCGACTTATGAGAGTGCACCCTTTTAGTTCGGACTGGGGGTTTTGTCAGAGCCGGATTGTCCCAAAATTGTGTTTGGTTTTTCCAGGCGCTTTCCATCGCATAGTACTTTCGTACCATGGCCGCCAAGTCAGCGAAGTGTGCTATGTCACGGCGACTTATGGCATTGAGGATTCCCTTGTCCGTGCAATTGTTGAAAAAGAACGAAATTGCGTCTTCCTCGCGACAGTCCTTGATGTTGTTCATTACAAGGAGGAGTCTGGCCCAATAGTGATTTACTGTCTCTTGGGGCACTTGCCTAATGTGGGAAAGATCGTTTGAATCTGGGTGGGTGGGTGGATTTAAGTCTGGACCTTGACCCAATCTGTGACCCCGGGGCAGGGGAGTTTCCGATCTTGGAAGTTCGGGCTCTGGGATGTTGCCCCGTAGGTTCGGTATGCAGCCTGATTCTAGGTTCAGGGTTAGGGCGATGTCCTCCCGTGAGCGGGTATCCGGCTCGGAGAGCTCGGGAATCCGGACATAGTTCGTCCTCAGGATAGAGGGAGAATCGCCGCATTGCTCCTCCACCACCGCTATCTGATGGGTGACCGGCGGAGAGTTAATCTTCCTTTGGTCGGGTTTAAGCCCGATCCGATCGTAGTCTATAGTGACTCCCAGAGCGGCGATGCGATCCAAGAGCTCGTTCAAAGAGGAGAGCTCCATTGGATCCATCTGCTTGGCGAATTTCGAGCCGATGTGGAGGCTATTTTCGATGACCCGAGAAGTCATCATCGGTGCAGCGGCCGAGCGGGCGGTCATGACGAAGCCGCCTAGTCGGAGAGTTTGGCCTACAGCCAGGGCTCCCCCAGAGGTGATGTTGTCCTTGACAACGAGACGAGCCATCCCTCCTTATGATGATGACACAGTGGAACTCTCAATGAAAGCACCAATGTCGGTGTCAAAACCGGCGGATCTAGGGTTTAGCCTCTCCGATCTCGTGGTAGATCAACTTTTGTAATACTCATATCATCAAGATCAATCAAGCAGGACGTAGGGTATTGCCCCATTGATAGGGCCCGAACCCGGGTAAACATCGTGTCTCCTGCCTCCTGTTACCATCCGCCTTAGACGCACAGTTCGAGACCCCCTACCCGAGATCCGTTGATTTTGCAGAGTCCCATCCGGACACGGGACGAAGTCTTCAATCTTGTATCTTCATGGTCCAACAGTCCGGCCAAAGGATATAGTCCGGCTGTCCGGAGACCCCCTAATCCAGGACTCCCTCAGCGTAACTCTATGAGAGGGCCCGTACGGCCCATATTCACCAGCAAGCACTCAAGACCCTTGTGAGGGGCCAAGCCTCGCGAGGCGGATGACCCTCAGGAGCAGCCTCACCAGGCCGACTCGCGAGGGGTGGAGAGTTCAAGGCGAGGCAAACCTCGTGAGGTTCCAGTGACGTGAGCCATGACGACCAAGGCCAGGCGGGCGCCAGCATGCACAGTGTCCTTATTTCCCCTTTGGTGCTAAGGGAGCAAGCGCAGGCGCGGAGTACCGAGGTGTCTAGCAAAGGTTTCCATATTGGTGCAACGAGACCAAGACCAGCAGGACGGCATGACGGAGGTCACTGTGGAGCCCAAGACGGCATCACCACCAGAGCCTTTGGCAGGCAAAGACTGCTTTTGTCAGGATAGCTTGTACTAGCTGTCCCGCTTCAAATTGGCCGTTGTGGGATCCCTTCCCGTTCAATATTTGGGAAGAGGACCAAGGCCACTATAAATAGGACTAGCCACCACCGTAGCCAGGAGGTCGACCTCATCTTAGACTAGAACTAGTTCATCCCCACAACCACATCCACTAAGCACAAGAACACCTCTCCTCAGGAGGTTGTTCTTCCCCTTGTATTATTCATCCTCAGCCCAAGAGGCAATCCACCACACCACACTGGAGTAGGGTATTACACCACAATGGTGGCCGGAACCATTATAAATCTTGTGTCCTTTGTGTTGCGAGTTTGTCGAGTTAGTTTGTAAGATCTTAGCTGAGTTAGGACGTGGATCCGTAGGGGGGGAGATCTTCACGTGCACCCTAGTGTTCGAACCTTGAGGGTTTTACCGGAACCCGTGATCTGACATAAATAGCCATAAATTCCTAATCCTACTTCACGGCATGTAATAAGTGATTTGATGCCAAATTTGTTTTACTATATGTATAGGTGCTGTCTGACAATGTGGACAGCGAGGATGAAGATGCCCAGAGGAGGTACAAGAGGCGAATCCTGAGGGAGCTTTATGCGAGAATGCATAACAGGTGTATTAGGACCTGGAACGACGGCTATGGATGCCCATTTTGCAACCACAAGATTCATGACGCGTGTCTAAGTGTTCTTGTGCATGCAAGAGGACGGGCCGTTGGCTCCTTCAAGCAGAAGTATTCTCGCAGGGTGACTCATGGAGCATACACCGAGTACCTGGAGAAGCTTCAGGATCATGTCGGCCGCATGTGAGATGGGATGTGGGATGGATCAAACTATGTACGCTTGACTATGCTTAATGATGGTTGAACTATGTACTTATGGTTGAACTATGCTTATGTACGTGTGCGCTTATTATCTATGTCTGAGTATGTTAAATATTTCACCAAATTTTGGTAAAAATTACAATGGGGGACCAATAAACCAGGACGGAGGTAGTACATCAATCACACATGGTTCCCAAAATTGGAACTATGTGCAATGCCTATCATTTTGCCTGCTGCGTCAATCACACACGGTTCGCTCTAGCAAACCGTTGCCCCTAAAATTCTTTGTGGGACAGAAAACCCTCACCACCAAATTCAAAAAAGAAAAAAGAAAACCCTCACCATCCCCACGTCACAAAAACTCTCACCCCGCCCGCCACCCACCTCGGCCCCTCCGGTACGTTCCCCATTCACACCTGCACAAGCTCCTCCGCGTCTATGCCATGGCACCGCCTATCGCGGCGATAAACACATAGCTCGACGCCTGCCTGCCGCCGCCAAGCTGCCAGCAAAGCCCATCGCATTTTGCCACTTCCGGTTGCCGCCGCCTATCGCCATCGACTTTCTCGACGCTGCTCGCGATCGACCCAGCTCCGTTCAGTTGGGGAATCTACCATACTGAGGGTTCTTTCCCATGGACGACAAAGTAACTAATTTAATGAGATATTATCTCATCTCTTATCCCAGTTCATCTTCCTCCTTTAATCACCCGGCGGAAATCACCCTGAATTCATTTTTATTCGAGCTGATTTGAGGATTTTCTTTCATTCATAGAATGTACAGTGCGCCGATACTTCAGGACTTGGCGACCACCGCCAGAGATTCCATCTCATCGTACCAGATAACTTGAGGACGCGCCCGGTATGTTCAATCTCACCCTAAATCGGTTGGCATGGCCTACTTTCTTGAATATATTCTAAATATTGCTACATTTGGATAAAAGGTGCCACACGCACCATATACGTCAAAGGGGATTTTTTTCCCCTCTTCTTTCTATATTAGGCAAATTAATAATGTATTGTTCTTTCGATTACTCTCATATTTCCATGACATCATGTTTACCCTATCTGTTTAATTATAGACTTTTGTCCTTCGATTTCAACTATTGTACAATTCTTTCAATTTGGGCCCATATTTGCATGTTACCATATTTTCTTTAACAACCCTACCATTTTCTGCAGGACATCCCTCGCTATGAAACAGATTATGTAGTGCACAATTTTTCTGTTTACATACATCAAGGCTCCATGAATGTCATACTGCGCACAAACCATGGATTTACAATCATTGCTACTGTAAGACTTGATGAACATGGTGACTCCTATTTTGGCACTGGCTTTTGGAATGAAATTGCAAAGTTTTATGTACTGAAAGCTGGCACTAAAACTGCACTGCACATAGAAGGGCTTGGTCATGAGATATATGCTAACTTCCCCGACAAAATCATCCGTCTAGACTTTGTTCGAAGTAAGTTTTCTTTTCAACTATCTGCATATGTTGACTTACCCAGCAATGTCAAATGAATTGTGTAGTATATAAGCAACCAATTGCTATTGCCTTATCTTAGTATATTCCTACCTAATAACTTCTAGTTACCAATACACTTTTCTATTGCCCTGTTTTAACTAAATATTCACTGTACTCCCATTTCTATCAGAAAGCACCGCTGACAAGGAGACTCCGGAGGTGGAGAACGGGGATGCCAACAAGCGGAGGCGGGGCGAGATAGAACTGCAAGCGACTCCAGTAGGCCTAGACTTAATCAGCTGCCTCCCCGATGATATGTTGAGAGCCATCATCTCCATCCTCCCAATCAAATATGGGGCGCGGACAACCCTCCTTTCCTGGCGGTGGCGCCCCCTATGAAACTCTAGCCCTCTCGACCTCATCGACACCCACGAGCTCTGCCATGGCTATCGCAAAAGCTTGGATGCGTTCTCCAAGATCATCGGCAGTCACCTTGGCCCAACCAAAGGCCTTAGAATGGGCAAGTTATATTCCAACGGCAAGGAGCGAGCCAAGCTTGACGACTGGTTCCGATCCCCCGCCCTAGATCAGCTCGAGGAGCTCACTTTTGATGATGGGCATATGCGGTCGCTGCCAACGTCCTCACTCTGCCTCGCGCCCACGCTGCGCGTCGCCAAGTTCAGGAACTGCCATTTCCCGCCCCTTAATGACGCGCCCGCTCTTATTCTACCACGACTGAAGCACCTCGAGCTCGTCGTCGTCTGCCTCTCAAAGGGTGACATGGAGCGCGTGCTCCGGGGCTGTGCTGCACTCGAGTACCTTCGTATCCAGGCGATCAATGGGTTGAGTACCTTCCACATCACCTCCATGACTCTCCGGACTATTTATGTGTGTTGCTGGTGTGGCAGGAAGACATCACAAAAGGTGGACCACGGTATGGTCATCCAGGACACACCTGCACTTGAGAGATTACTTTTAGTTGATCAAGAAGGTCCAACAAGAATCAATGTCATTTTTGCGCCGAAATTGACAGTGGTGGGCTACTCGTCTGACAAATACTCCGAACTTGTTATTGGATCCACACCCGTTCAGGTACAACAACCGCCTTCTACCTCTCCTTCTACAAATTAACATTATTTCTAATTTTGAAGATGTTTGTTCGTCTATCATTCAGAAAATGATTCCGACAAGCTTGACCCCGAAACTGCACACAGTGAAGGTCTTGGCACTAGAATCTATCGGGCCCGACCTGGAGCAAGTTGTCAGTTTCCTGAGATGCTTTCCGTGCCTGGAGAAGCTATATATCGAGGTGATGTTCCTTTCCGGTTAAATGTTAACCATAAGGGAGTTCAATTTGTAACACCTTTTTCCAAGTTTACAATGACAATGTACTACGGTTTCTGAAGGTTCTTTTGGAGGATTTCAGTACATACATGCCCCCCCGTATTGGTTGCTTGATCCATATGGTTACAATCAATAAGCATTTCTCCTTTGGATTCATCTGTAGTAGTTTTCTTAGGGAACTTTTCATCCACTCCAACCTCTTGTGAAGAAGGCTACAGTTTTCTAGAATGTAATCAAATGCCCATGTTAATCATGTCAGATCGAAGATGGCATGTTAGTGCATTTTACAAATCCTGCAAACCAAATAGCTAGGCATGTAGTAATGTTCAAAACTGCATGTAGGCACTACCACGTTTTCTTCTTTTGTATATAAGATTAGGCCCAGTGGTGGATAATGTGATACAATATAACAATCATGTCGAATGCCTAGATCTGCATCTCTCAGAAATTACTTTGAACTCCTGCCGAGGGACCTTACTGGAGATTATATTCACCAGGTTCTTTGTTCTCAGAGAAAGGGTGCTAAAGGAAATGAGGTTTTCCCTACATTTATTTCGCAAAAATGAATGGTTTGTTGATCAGCGTCGGCGCCTGCAGCAGAATGGAGTAGGCTCCAAAAATGCTAAATTTCATTTTGGAACTTCAGATGACAGAGTAATCGGAAGTCATCGGGTCAACCCCATACATGACTTCTCAGTGGTGACCCCTTTGCAAAAATTGTGAGGTTTCGAAGCCAGACTTAGAAGCGGTGATATTAGTTTGAACCTTTCTGATATCCATGTTCGGAGCATTAGCGTGAGCGTTTGCAGCTGATGAGCTGAATTTCATTTCTAATATCAGTTTGAACCTTGTAATCTTCAAATTTGAGCCATATAACTCTGGAATTTGAACCTTGTAACATTTCGAGCTTTTGTG
The DNA here is from genome assembly GCF_018294505.1 of Triticum aestivum. Taxonomy (NCBI): domain Eukaryota; kingdom Viridiplantae; phylum Streptophyta; class Magnoliopsida; order Poales; family Poaceae; genus Triticum; species Triticum aestivum. The sequence goes on from NC_057800.1 coordinate 186,886,131, forward strand.
GTACAATCGTTGAAATGGCATCGTATGAGACTCGTATATTGCTAGCACTATTTTGACATTAATATGCAATGGTCTTAGATTTCATTAACCATTCTTGAATCAGTTTACCTTGTCGATCTCACAGCACACGATATATATAGCTAACTCGACTGCGATTTTCTACATTATTGCACACATTTGGTTTCTTCCACCATGTGCACTGTAGAGCACGGAATTAATTATCGCACTCGAGTGTCCATCATCACCCTTCTGTGTAACTTTGAACTCATCACCCAAGGGTAAACTTATGACTGAAGTCATTCCACACACTTCGTTTTTACAAAGCTTTTGCCAATAAACACCCACGATTTGTCCCTCTTCTAGCCGACGCGTGGCCAAACTAGCCGGGCGAGAAGCTTGCACGGTAAACAGCGTAGTAGCGCCGGAACAGGCTCTTCGAGCCCACGCCTGGGGTGCAGTGTTGTCAAGCATGCACTGGATTCTGGAATCCTCCACTATGAACGCCGTGACAAGACGTGACGATTATAGGCCGGCCAGCCCCCATTTATTACAGCGGCCATTTAACCTACCCTTGTGTCTCTTCAACCTTTCGATCGCGCCCCACCATTGCAAGAAGCACACCCACCACAAGAAATTCTTAGAGGGTATCCTGTGCGGCTCCAATGGCGCTCCGAGCGGCTGCCGACGACGAGCAGCAGTTCACCATGCGTGTCGTGGTGGACACCCACAGAAGGTTCATGGACCTCTCGGTGGTGTACACCAACGACCTGGTCTGGGCGGAGCACTCCATCCACATCATGGAGTTGTTGCTTGCCGAGAAGTACAAGGTGGTCGGGTTCGACGTTGAGTACACCCGCACTCGTGTCGGGTCTCGTCCCAAGGTCACCGTCGCCTAGATGTGCGTGCGCCACCACATCCTCATCTACCACTACTGCCTAGCCACAAGGCCTTGTGAGCATTTTGCCAGGTTTGTCAACAGCCCCCACTACATGTCCGCTACGATGGACATCACCAACGATGTAAAGGCGCTCGAGAATTCGGGCATCGCCTGCCAGAATCTTGACGACATCCAGGGCCAATTCAAGATCAGGGGAAACAAGGAGCATGAGAAGGACTCACTAGTTCACCTCGCCGAGGCCATCATCGACCCCTACTAAAGAGACATGAAGGATCCGTGCAACAAGGACAAGCGTGCCTGGCACTCGGCTTGGATGGAGAAACTCGACAAAGCTCATGTCGTGTACGCGGCCAAGGAGGCGTACACAAGCTACGACATGTACAGGCGAATCGTTGACATGAGGAAGTCCCTCCTTCCCCAAAATGGCCAGGGATCCAGCCGGAAGCAGAGCAATGGCAAGCGTCATCGTTACAATAAGTAGATGATTAGATCCTCGTTTCTCCTACTTTAGTATGCATGTAATTGCTTTCTTTGGTGTGTGGAAATGTTATGTGTGTAGTCACTTGTGTAATTGTATGCTTAATTTGGTTATGCAATGTTGTCTTTTTAAGTATATATGTCGATGTTGTAGACAGAGCGTAGATGTTGTGCGGACAAAGAAAATCACATCGCACACGGACTAAACAATGGAACCCGTCGGTGATGTTTTCATCAATCACTCACAATTGTATACTAGAAATTGTTTGCTCACAACACACACGGCTTGTTAGCAGTAGTCGTCTGTGTTGTTATCGGTCTTCGCACACGTCTCCGATTACAGACCTGTTTGCCTCGTATCACACATATCTTGTTCATTTGAACCGTTTTTGTTCTCATGTCTCAGCACAAACAGTTCATCTGACTGAACCGCATGTCGTATATTGCACACACCTTTGATCTGGCTGGTCGTTTCTTTTGTGTTGCCTAATCACAAACAGTTCATTCGAGTGAACCGTATGTTGTGTATCACACACGCCTCCATCTGGCTGTCCGCTTTTTGTTCCTCCTCACCGCAAACAGTTCATTGAACCGAACCGTATGCCCTTCATCGCACACGCAACTAAAACTGAACCGTGTTTGATGCATCCATCATCGCAAATGTTTTACATATTTCTGACGGTTTTCATACAGCACCGTTTGCGATTATGGCATCGCACACAGTTTCTCGAAGGGTCTCTGATCGTAGTGTCACGTTAGCAGCATCCTGCAGTAGTGTATGTTTTCCCTTCTATAATAGTACACACACACACACACACACACACACACACACACACATATATATCTTATTTTATTACATATATGTATAATAGAAACAACATAAGGTTCCGTTAAGCCAGTAGTTCATCCAACCATTTTATAGACCTTCCCACTTCCTTTATTTTTCGTTTCCATTAATCCTATATGTGAATTTTATCCCACTTTCTTTTTCGATGTAAACTGAGTTTTCTCCAAGTATTTTTCCCTAGAACCAATTCAACTATCCCACATCTAGCCTAAAAAATAATAATACCCCACGTCCTATTAACTCATCAAATTTAAATGATATTTTATTTCGTAAATTGAAAGTTCTTACAAAATAATAATAATAATTGTTTATATATAACTTGGCAAGTTAACTCGTAGTGATTGCGTACATAAGCTTGCAAAAAATTTACTGACCAATGCAGTAATAGACATGCAATCATGTGTTTATGTTTTTATAACATTTCTCCGTCCAGCCCAACATGATATTTTCACCCAGGCTAGCAAGTCCGTGAATTTTGAGAAAAATTCAAATGGGCTTTAAATTCTACCCCATATATAAACGGGCTGCATAGATGCTACATCATTGTTTCACCCAGCCCACCAAATGGACTAAAAAATAAATGGACTGGCTGACATGTGGGCCAGTAGGTTGAAGCCTAAGCAAGGCATTGGATTTACATCCAACGGCTGACATTCTTCTTCAATCTCTCATCTTCTACCCCCAGCGCTGCCGGGACAGCCTGCTCCAGCCTCCCACGTCCAGTAGCGTTGTTTTGCGCGCCTCGCAGCGAAACGCTACCCCGCCGACGGCCAGGCCATCCCTCCACTCCGCACCTCATGTTATTCTCTGTCGAGTGTAGGCCCACCCTGCACCCGAACCAGTCAAGTTTCCCACTCCTCTCCGTCTGTTACTCCACTGCCGCGTCTTCCCCATCTCCGGGTCGTTCCAGTCTGGGGCCTCGCCGTCGTCCATCGCCTCACTACGCTCGACGCGGCATGGTTAACAAACACGAGTCATCGGAAGAGGACTGTACGTGGAGAGCCTGACGGCTGGGACCCACAAGGTCCATGGTCGCATGCAAGGGAAGTTCCTCCTTATTAAACTGTTTCCTCCCCCTGACAGTTGGGACCCACCGGCTATATCTTCGCACGCAAGGAAGTGCCTCCTTGTTATATGAAAAAAATAACTATTCCTCCTGATGACAGCTGGGACCCGATAGATTTGGCGGCTGACTTGTGGGCCTACTAAGCAGACGTGTACGCAGGGCTTGTCAACTTAATAAACAAATGATTCTAGCAGCTAGACCGTTGGATGTTAATCCAATAGTTGTGCTCCTTCTTCAACATCTATTCTCGCTCCTGTCTCCCGTGGGCGGCACCACGGCAGTGCTGCCGCGCACCCGAACCAGTCAAGTTTCCCACTCCTCTCCATCTACGACTCCACTGTCGCGTCTTCCCCATCTCCGGGTCATTCCAGTCTAGGGCCTCGCCGTCGTCCATCGGCCTTGGTGCGCTGGGCACGGTGTGGTCAATGTGGTCAACAAACGAGAGTCATCGGAAGATGACTGTACGTGAGAGGCTGACTGTGGGGACGCACCACGCCCATGGACACATGCATGCAACTGCATCCTTTTTACCCTGAAAAATAATGTTTTCTCCCCCTGACTGCTGAGACCCACCAGCTACATCTTCAAACACAAGGAAGTGCCTCCTTATTACTCGCAAAATAAAAACGATTCCTCCCCCTGATAGCTGGGACTGGGCAACTATATCTTCGCACGCAAGAAAGTGCGTCCTTATTCTCCCTAACCGTTGGGACCCACCCGGTCAAAGCGTACGTAGCATTGTCTGTCTGGTCACAAACGTGTAAGTACATACTGGTCGATCGGTCTCTCTGCAAGTATGAACCGTGGCCGAGTAAGTAGCGGCACATGTCATAGTAGAGCCCCCCACGTAGCAGTTCAGGCTGTCCCGTCTAAACCGTGTACACATACATACAACCGCACGCCAAAAAATATGGCCACATACGTACATACGGGCGGGGTCTCAAATGCCTACTCGTGCATACGTATGGCCAGGTCTTGTGTGCATGGCTGGGTCAGAACGGAGAAACTGCGTCGTCTCGTGTTCATGGGGAGGCAACAAAATGCGTCGTGTTCATCGGGAGGCAATGGAATACTTCGTGTTCATCGGGAGCCAACCGGCTTGGATGGAACAACCGATCGAAACGAGCCCTAACGTGCCGCAAAACGGAGGAAACGGCCTTGTGTTCGACCGGCCATGGTCGAAACGGGATCCTGTTCATCGGGAGGGGTCTGGCGTACCGCAAAAACAGAGGAAATGGACTCCTCTTAGACCTCCTACGGCCAAAACGGGGTCCTGTTGATCGGGAGGGGTGTGGCGTACCACAAAACGGAGGAAACGGACTTGTGTTGGAGCGCTGCGGTCGAAACGGGGTCCTGTTCATTGGGAGGGGTGTGGCGTACCGCAAAACGGGACTCCACTGGATATTGTTCATCTCCACCGTCGACTGCCTCCACGGGATATTGTTCATCTCCACAGGCTACTGTTCATCCATCGTCGACCTCCTCCAGCCTCCACCTGCTCCTGTTCATCCAGCCTCCACCGCTCCTCCACCGGCTACTGTTCAACCAACCCTCTCCACGAACCACCCCTCCATGGGCTACTATTCGTCCAGCCCTCCACCGGCTACTGTTCAACCAGCCCTCCACAGGGTCCTGTTCATCCACCCCAACCGTCTCGATCGGGCTCTTGTTCATCCAGCGGCAACGGCCTCTACTACCACGGGGTCCTGTTCATCCACCCTCCACCGGGAACTGTTCATCCAACCCCCCCCCCAACAACGCTCACTGTTCATCCAGAGGCAGCATCGATCGGCTTCATTTAGCAGCAGTAGCGAAGAAATCACTCGGGGTCAATTAACAGCAAGGGATCAATCGCTCGGGTTCAGTAACGTAGCTAGTGCAATCGCTCGGGTTTAGTTAGAGCACAATGCCTCGCTCGGGTTCAGTTAGAGCGCAACGCCTCGCACACACGCGCGTACGTGGATGAGAGAAACACGCATCGCTCGGCCCCGACCACCCACCGTAACCGGGAACTCCCCGATATTTTCCTTGGCCTCGCTTCTACCACGGTTTTTTCCATCATGGACGACCCGAAGAATGTCATGCAGCTGTGTCTTCGGCCCGCCCAGGACGAAAATCCATTTTCTGTCATGATTTTTTGTCATAGAAGTAGGAGCCCACCACATCTATGATGATACCGGGTTTTGTCACAATTATCGTCATAGAAGTGTCATAAGCATGACAGAAAAAATTTTGTTCGGCCCAAAATGTCACGGATGTGTCTTTTTTTGTAGTGATGAGTTTTCCATGATGGTTTCTCATATAAGGTTTTTAACGAGACAATATAAATACAAGTGCGGATATATGCCATATTGGTTTCTCCTTATATTTTCCCCACTGGGTTTTAAAGGAGTTTTTGATGGCATATATATTATAAGGTTTTTCCTCAATTTTTCCCACACGGTTTTTGGAGGAATTTTTCAGTTTGCAATACACATATGACGAATTGATCAAGGGGGGTGTTGAGGAATGAAACATGTGATCAATTATATGGGAGGGATGCCTCCCAGGAGGTGTCTGTTGGGAAAGAGGTGTCTCGCCAACACACCCCTTCATCATGTACTCCCTCCGTTCCTTTATATAAGGTGTATTTTTTCGTTCACAGTGACCAAGGCATGGAACTTAAAATAATCGAGGACGAAAATATCCTCGACTAATTCATTGATTGCTGGGAAGTAAATAAATTAGAAAGGAAAGGAAGAGATCAAGACAATCAGGACAAAGATACTTTTCTTGTTTTCCTATGAGGAGAGATACACACAATCGGGAGAGAGATACTTTCCTTTTTCTGGAGGGCTAAGAAGGAGATTATGAGGAATTGAAAGAAAAGCATCTTACATTGTGGAATCTTATCAAAAAACAAATACACCTTATACTCCCTCCGTTCCTTTATATAAGGTGTATTATATTTGGCATGGCTACCAAGGCTCATAATTGTAAAGAAGTTAGGATGAAATTACCCTTGGAAAATATTTTGGTTAGTGGCAACTAAATCAATATATTAATCCAGAGAAGTAAAAGATACATGCAATCAAGAGATATATACTTTCTTCTATTGCTACAAGGAGAGATACAAACAATCAAAAAAGAGATACTTTCCTATTTTTTAGAGGGCTAATAAAGGAATTATGATGAATTAGAAAAAATGTACCTTACATTATGAAATTTTATACAAAAATAAATACACCTTATATAAAGGAATGGATGGAGTATAAAGAAATGGAGGGAGTATATAAGTGGATCTCCCACGTTGCAATGAAACTAGCGAATCATTTGGAGTCTTCATTTGTCTCCTTTAGAGCATCTAAAATACGCGCGTTATCTTAACTGCGCGCTGGAAAAAAACTACTTCTTTTCACGTGCGGAGCTGAAACGGGTGCTCCAGCAGCCGCGCAATAATCGCGCACGTGGTATATTGGGTTCAGCGTGTAGAGGAAAATGGCATCGCGCGCCACTTATTTTGTGCGCCCCTCCGCGCGTTGGATAGTCAACCGTCCGCGACCAACTACCGCCAACCTCTCTGGCCACCCCGCCTTCGCCCCGCCCCGTGCCACCGCCGGTGAAATTTGACCGATGGAAGACCCCTCCAGCGTTGTCGCCGCCGCCGCAAACCCTAGCACAGGGTTGAGCTTCGGCTTTGCCACCGGCGGTCCTCCTCCAAGCACCGGTCTCACACGCTGCCTTTTCATGGCACCACGGACAACCTCGCAGGGTGGCGTCGTGCCGCCAACCGCCATGAAGCCACAGGCCCCCGTCTCCAAGCGATCGAATGCGGCGGCAGCGACAGCGGGGAAGGTGTTCGGGAAGAAGAACAAGGCAGATGGCTCTTCTAGGCGGTCGAAGAAGAAGCTTGCAGGGCGTCCGGTCATGCCTCCACCGACCGAAGCGCCGAAGAGCTCGCAATTTGTTGCGCCGGCGGCCGATGCGCACAAGGTGTTTGATGAAATGCCCGAATGGTATAATTTCGCCCCCTTTTTTGTTGGTGTTTTTTACATAAATGTATACATATGGATGGCTTAGTTTTCTTCTACATATTTTGTAGTTTCAATGATGACACATATATGTCAACTATGGGTGTTGGCTCCAACAATTCTCATTGGTCTCAAACCAATGTAGTGCATGAATATGTTCATGAGTTTGAGGTGGACGAGGATGGTGAGGGTATCGTCGATGCACCGAAAGGAAGAGCGGGCAACTACACCATGGACGAAGACATCTTGCTATGCAATACATGGTTGCATGTGTCTATGGATGCCAACGTTGGAGGGGACCAAAGTAGAGATACATATTGGGTCCGGATGAGGGAGCACTTTGATATACACAAGAAGAGTGGAATTGACCGCACCGATAAATCTCTTCGCTCCCGGTGGTCGACAATCAACAAAGAATGTCAAAGGTGGGCGGCGACACTTAAGGCGGTTGACACGATAAACCCAAGTGGCACTAATGATAGAGATAGGGTAAGTGTCATTTCTTTATGTTCCTTCCATGTTCATGCTTCTTCTTTGGTGTTTCAAGTGCTAACTTGTTCTTTTGTTTGTAGCTCACTATTGGACAAAACTTATTTCAAGGAGAAGAGAATAAGACCAAGAAAGGGAAGGTCAAGAAAGGGACACCATTTGTGTTGCCTCATTGCTACAATGTGTTGAAGGATGAAGAGAAATGGAAGCCCCGTGATGACCAAGAGGAGAGAAAGAAAAGAAAGGCAACTATTGATTTGGATGATGATGAGGAGGAGGCATCAAGTGATGGTGGCAAGAGAATCCCTACGAAGAAGAAGAAGAAGAAGAAGAAGAAGAAGAAGAAGAAGAAAAAGAAGAAGAAGAAGAAGAAGCGGCGGCCGAGAAGAAGAAGGTGGCATTGTAGGAGAAGAAATTGGCCATGGAGGAGTGAGCAAGATTATTAGAATGGAGAAGTACTTATTCTTCATGGACACACCTAACTTGATGATAGGCAAAAGGAGTACTTCAATCTTTGTCGTGATGAAGTCTTGGTCAAAAAAAGTGCCATGGCCATGGGAGGCATGGGAGCTACAATGGGAGGCTTCAGAGGCATGGGAGCTACCATGGGAGGCTTCAGAGGCATGGGAGCTACCATGGGAGGCTTGGGAACATCTACGAGAGGCATGGGTGGGTTCGGAGCTACCATGGGTGGCATGGAAGGCATGGGTGGCTTCGGAGCTATCATGGGAGCCATTGGAGGCATGAGTTTTGGGTCTCTCATGAGAGGCATGAGAGCACCTCCGGGTGACGTGGGTGGCTTCGGAGCTACCATGGAAGACACTTGAAGCATGAGTTTTGTGTCTTTCATGGGAGGCATGGGAGCACCTCTGGTGACATGGATGGACACATGGCTTCCGGTGTGCCTCACATACCTTCGTATGATGCCGTTGGAGATCTTGCGAACATCATCCAAGCTCTCGATGACGATGCGGCGCTTCAAAATGAAGAGGAGAAGGAAGAATCGTCATCGGATGAGGAGGAAGAACAGGAGGATGATGATGTGGCATGATTGCCGATGTGCCATTTGTTTGTGTGAACTTTTATTTATCATAAATTTGGTTGGGTGATTTTGAGCTATGCCATGCAATTAAGTTATGCTATGTTGCTCCAACTCTTATTTTGCAGTTTAATGTTTGAAACATCATCATATTGTCAAATGGACATGTAAATTCGTATTTGCAAGCGCCGGCAGCTCGCGCGCTAGAAATTTAGCGCGCCTGCTGGAGCTGCTCGAGCGCGCCATATTTTGCAGCGGCCGCTAGAGCCAGCTCCCTACTGCGTGTAAAAATAGACTATTTCGACACTGTAAAAAAATTAGCACGCCGCATGGTAATAATGCGATGGGCGAACCATGCAAATTGAACCCGCGCCTATTGAAATGCTCTTACCAGTTCTTTTAGGCGATTCTATTCTATCAGAATCGCCCCCATCCTCAACTTTTCTCTCAGAATCATCACTCTATATGTTTTTTACAATCCTAACTAATTAAATCTTAACTAAATAGGATTGTAAAAAAAATATGAAGTGACCATGACCTACATCCGCTCTACAACAACCGCCTCACCCCTCCCCGTTGCCACAGCTGGGCCCCACGGGGTGATACATTCTCACCCGTCTCCCTTCGAGAACAGCATAGAGGGGGTGTTCCGCTGAAGAAAAGCGCCGTGGCTACAGTGGTACGCCTACGCGACGCCCTCACCATCTTCTCCCGCAAGCCAGCCAGCCAGCCAGCCAACCCAATCACTTTTCCCCTCCCGTCTCTCCGCCGCCACTTCCGCCATGTCCGCGGCGGCGCAGGCGACGGCGCCTGCCTCGTCGGACTGGACCACGGAGGAGGGGCAGTGGGTACTCCTCGTGTGCATGCCGCACGTGGTCTCCGACACGGTGCTCCCGCCGGGCACCGATCTCTCCGTCGAGCGCGAGCGCCCGCCTCGCCCCTTCCGCCTTACCGTGCCCCGCCGCGTCGCGCCCGACCCCAAGGACATCTACAACCACCCGTACGTCTCGTCGGTCGGGGATTTCGGTCGCTTCGTGCTCTACGCCACCCACGGCACGCAGGCTCAGCCGGCGCCGCCGGTCTTCGTCGACGATTTCGACACCGGTCCGGATGCGCGGCTCGACCACAAGGGCTTCCCCAGAGCGTTGTTCCTCTGCGACCTCAACACCCGCTCGGCCACCCGCCTCCCGGACCCCGAGCGCCCCATCTTCCGCCCAGACCCAGGCAGGGTCGGCCTCCTCGCCACCAGTGCGACGAACTCTATCATCCTGCACCTAGAGCATTTGCTCGGCACCAACCAGGCCACCCTCCTCTGCTACATCTCCGACCACGGCCGTTGGACCGTCCAGGATCTCTACTGCCCTCCAGGCGCACCAGGCCAGCGGGAGTGGAGGGGAGGGGACGGCGTCATCAAGTACATGGATCTCATGCTTTGGGTTGATCTGGCATGCGGCATCCTCGCCCTCGACACCAACGGCCTCCTCCTGCAACGCCGGCCGGAACTGCGGTATGTGCCGCTCCCTGATGAATGCCAGAGTCCAGGCAACAATGGTCTAGCAAGAGAGCGATGCCTTGGTGTGAGCGAAGGGGTGGTCCGATTCCTTGAGATCTCAAATTATGAGAGGATTAGGTTGTGGACACTTGTTGATATGGGCACAGGGGACTGGACTCTTGATCATCAGCTTGACCTCGAGAACCTCTGGGACGAGGATGGTTTCAAGGCCATGGGCCTGCCTAATGACTGTCCCGCTGTCGCATTTATCCACCCTGAGCATGCCACCATGGCATACTTCTTTCAGGAGTCTCGACTATTCCATGTTGACATGAGCACCGGCAAGTTTATGGATGTACAGTACTTCATGATGGACAACCCGCCGGCTGATTACCACTCTTCCAGATTTGTTCGCCCTTGGAAGCTTCCGCAGTCACTCTTCTCAGGTAAATCCTCATCACATTCCTCGGGTTAGGTGTTCGCCCGTAGCTTGTACTGCTAGTGTTTACTTGCTATTTGGATAATGTACATGCTGCTTCAGGAGCATTGCTCTTATTGAAATTATGCTGCTGTCTTGCATCTGGAGATCATTTTGTGGTACCCTCATCTCATTTTATCAGGCAAACAAATTCAGTCAAGAAATTTCGTGAGCCTTAGCAATGTGATCTTATTTATTAGTGTGATGCATTAGCAGCTTACAAGATTAGGCGACTAACTAATTGAATTCCATTTGCATATGTCTGCACAAGCATGTTAAGTAGCTAAATGCACGGATTTCTCTTAGCCTCTTATAGGTTAGCTACTGGATATTCACTTTATAACTGACTTTTTTTTTTGAAAAGGGACTTTATAACTGACATAGTTGATAGTTCATGCACTAGTAAGAAATGAGGGCTTGTGGTTAATGATTATAGATCTGAAATCTCTATCTTGTTATGCTTCAGCAAGGCCTTAGAGGCTACAGTTATCTTGGCTCGAGGTCACAAAATGATGCACATGTTGGGAATATTACGTCGGTTGGTTGTATGTTTTGTACGATATTGTGTGCTTTGATGATAATAACTAGCATGTGCATAGTCTGATGATGATGCTTAACAAAGGATAGGACTGATAACTAGTAAAATGCATGTAATTGCGGTGCTTAATTGTATTTTTCGCTGGGAGGTGCTTAATTGTTACATGTATGTAAGATCTTAGTTGTATCAAGTAGCGTCGGAACTAGACAGTCAATTACTTTTTCCCACGTATAACTATGTTCTGTTTGCATTTACTTCCCGTTGCTAGCAAGATACTATGATTGATCTACAACAGATATCTCAGTTAGTTAGTGCCATCAGAATTTCCTCATATGATTGATCTGCAATATATAGATATCTCGATGGCTTGTATGTTTTGACTAATATTCTTGTCTGTCAACTTTTAAAGGGATAGTTAATTTGTCTAATGGTCCAATCCGGAGAGCAAAAGACAATGCACCACCTGGGGGTTACCCACTGGAGGGACTTACCGGGCAGACATTCATAGGATGAATTGGAGGAACATGAAGCAGCAAGTGTTATGGCTAACTGTCTCCTAGGTGAGATCGATTTCTCATATTGATCTGTTACGATTTGTTGCTCTAGCTTCCAACCTCACGCAACTTTAGTGTACTGATTTTTGTTATGCTCAAATTTCCTTTGATGCAGGTGGATTTAGTACTTAATACAGGTTGCGGAGTGGTTTCAGCGGATGATACGGTCTGTTCTGGTGGCATGCGTGTTCTGGCAATCGTGGAGTTCTGCACTCAAAATCAAACTATGTTGCTGTCGTTTTGCTTTGTCCTGTCAGACAGTGATAGCATGTTGAAACAGTATCGTTGCAATGTCGCATAGTTTCTATTCCTCCTTGAACGGAACGCTGATTCTCAGAGTAGTTTTGTCTTGGTTGATAGTGATGCTTCCAGACTTTTAAGTGATCACTTGAATCTGCTGGGGTGATATGAATCTCTTTGGTGAATTATTGCTTCTTCATTTCCCCTGCATTGTAGTTTGATCGTTGAGTTGAGCCCTGGCCTGATGCTACTTGTTGCTCTTGATTTTTTTTTTCTGTTACCGGAGGACAACAGGGAGAGCTTGTTGCTTGGCATCGAGCTTTATTACCCGAGGAAGGGAATGCAACATAGGCATGCAGGTTGTCCACGGCGCCGGAAAGTAGTTCTTTCACTGTTACTTTAATGACTCTGATGTTTTAATAATCCTCGTGCGCACGTCGTGGATGCATCGTAGCTGTTCTGTTGGGAAGCAGAGCTCTCATTTTTAGACTTTCCACCATCAAACGTTGTCTTTGGTCGATTGGCTGATCTGATCTTCCCCATGGAGGCTTTGCACTCTGACGAACTGTCTATTTTCCTGGAGATTCTTTTTTTCTTTTTCGTGTGTTGTCCTGGAGAGTTTGCGCTTCAGAATTTGTTTTGGAGGGAGACAAAAGACGAAAGAGAGGAACATGCGCCTTGGCGGGAACCTTTTTTGAGGGGATGGCGGGAACTCCTGTCCCACGCGGGATAGTGAGCAAACGCTCGTTGGACTGCGGCCCATTATAGCTCGGTGCGTTTTGCCAGCGTTTTCTTTCAGTTAAGGTATTTTAGCTCTTTCTCAAAAAAAAAGGTATTTTAGCTGGACTTCGCTATTTCAGACTGTTTTTTAATAAAACTAAATAATACCTCACACATTGTTGCGGGAATTGGTCGACGCAAATTTGGATTGATAAAATGAGAACAAAAAATAAAAATGCATATGACTTTATTATATTCAATTATGTATATTTTATTCATTAAAGGGTATATATTAATATCGCGAATATACCAATTACACTCAGTCTCTGCACCAACAAGATGTCCAAAGACATTAGAGATGCACACAACCAAGAAAAAAATAAAAGAGATAAAAAGAGAACAAGACCCGTCGCGATCATGAACCACTCGCAACAGCAGCACTCTAACCACTACTGAAGACAAGACCCAAACTACAAGAGATTTTCCAAAAGCAACATTTCCAAGAAGAAAACAATGCGCAAATGATGTCGCCCGATAGAAGATCTTAGGTTTTCACCCTGGAGATTCCGAGTTTCCAAAACAATGCCTTCAGCAAGGCCATTGCCAGGTACAACCAGTGTAGATCAGACCTTGGGTTTTTACCCTGAAAATCATGACTCGGTACTCGAGGAGCACCACCTAGAATGCAGTCCACCTGTGTTGCCACCCCCGCTTGCCAAGGTTGCCGCTGCAAGTCGCCAAACACCCGACACACAGGGAGAACCTGTGCCGCATAGTCTTCATCGCAACCAGCACCCTCTCCGCCATTACTAATCATCGATCGCAGCCACCATGACTTTCTCCACCTCGGTAAGTTTCATGGAAATCTATATTAAGACATGTCTCGTGGCACCGACAATAAGGTGAAGCTTCGCACCACACCCAAATGAAGCCTCTCTGGCTCAGGACAAGAACGTGCACGACCGTATCTATTCGGCTCTAGATATCCAGTGACGCCATGCGCCAAACGTCGAAGATCAACAACAAGAAGACTGGAACTCGTCAGCGGCCAGAACGAGGAGGCCAACAACAAGAAGATCGGCAACCTGACGCAACAAGACCAGCACAGCCAAACCACCTATATTCGGTCCGAGCCAACAACCCCCACGCCACCAGTCGGACTGCCACTCGTCCCTTTCTGCGTTGTACAAACGGAGCACACTCGAACGAAGCCCCACACGAGCGCTTGCCAACCAACACGTAGCCGCAACGGACTGCCAGCAAAGACGCCCGAGGCACTCAGTCTGCTGGGCCCAAATCGGGCCCGCGCCACTACCTCTAGAGTGTCACTATGCTGTCGCGCTGGCACAGACTCGCGCACCAACGCGTCGTGAGTCGCAACCGATCGAAGCAGCAGCGGCCGTGACCTGTAGGCCCAGATCGGGCCTATGATGGCCGCACCGCCGTCGACCACGCCTCGGCCGCAGCGTGCCAGACACCAGCAAGGGTCGTCGCCTCGTTCGCGCCGCACTAGCCCAGTGCCGCCACCTCACCACCTCATATTCTCCTCCAAAGGCCACCTCGCGTGTGCGCCCGACACTGCACATCTCCGTTTCGAGGCACAACCCACGCGGGCCCCACTGCCCTCCACCTTCGGCGAGATGGGCGCCACCACCGCCATTAGAGCCGGCGGCATCAGCGGGCAGGGAAATCACGGGGGACCTCCGGAGTTGAATATTTTAAATGGGAGAGAATTTCACTTCTTGTCCCCTGCACCAACTAGGGATATGCATACATCCATTTTAGTATGAGTACCAAGATAAACATGGTCCTCAAAATATTTTAAAATGAGTATCAAAATTTTCTTGATGAGTAGTTTCATCATACACCAAGCTTGATCATTAATAAATGGAGGAAAACCCATGTGCATCACCTATCAATTTTAGGAATTTGATTCGGGTTGTTAGGCTGCACAGCCGCATGCCCAACCACTGAGTCAAGGCTCTCTTTGCATATTTGTAACAATATTTATTGAATATAAGTAGAATAATTAAAAGAAGAAAAAAGTCCCATGCATTTTTTTGCGGGAAAAAGTCCCATGCATAGATGAATGTTGTAGTGGGACTTTCTCATGCATGATTGCATTTTTAGGCGAGTCTTATCCGATTCATAATTGTATGGTAAGGAGACATATTTGCATGTTGAGATAAATAAATTAGTGGGAATTATTCTCTTAGGTATAATGCAAAAAATTGTATTTTTGAGAAAATGTTCACGAATTTTTAAATTTTGATTAAAAATATCAATATATATTCTTTTAAAAAATTCTTGCAAATGAAAATATTTTCATGAATTAGAAATGATTGTCAATTTGTTTTTCTATATTTCCTAAACTGTTCGTTAATATTTAAAAATGGTCAAGAATTTGAAAAATATTTCAAAAGTTCATAAAATATTAATGAATTAAAAAAGTATTTTCAAATTTGAAAAATGGCTAGTGTACTCATAAAATGTTTATGAATTGAAAAAATTGTTTGCAAATTTGAAAAAAATGTTCACGGGTTCCCAAAATTTTCATGAGTTTGTATTTTTCTATGAATTAAAAAAATGATTTTATATTTCAAAAATGCTAGTTACTTCGAAAATGTTCTCAAATTTGAAAAAATCTTGCAAATTCACTAAATGTTCACGAAAGTGAAGATATACCCCATTAAAAAATCATGAATTTTAAAATAAAAAATAGAAGGAAAAAACGAAAAAAGAAGAAAACTGGTGAAACCAGTAAAGAAAACCCATAAAAATAAAAACTGGTCATTAGAAGGTTCTATAACCTTTCTAAAACCTGTGGGAAAAAGAACAATGGGCTGCGAACGCCCATGAGCATATGTCTGTAGTCGCTATACAGCAACCCACGTGTAAAATAGGTAATCATCGTAGTGGCATCAATCGGAGGCGTCAGCTACTCTTTGAAAATTCTCAAGAAAAGAAAAACAGTTGTTTGAAATGTGCGGGCCTGGGCTAAGATAGGCGGAGAGTCAAGCTACCGAACTTTCTACACTAGATACTACCTATTTAGCCGGTCCATAATAGGTTTTCTTCTTTCTTTATACATTTTTATCATTTCATTTTTACTTTTTGGACATATTTTCATTTCTCTATATCATGTTATTTTTCATTTTTAAATACATTTGTCTTTCAATGTTGTTTTTTCCTTTTCGTGCATTTTATAAAAAAAAACATGTTCTTTAGTTTTTCTTTATTTGCCTTTTCCTTCTATGGAAATTACATGAAAATAGAAAAACAGTGTGACCTCTACTGTCTTCTTTGGTGGCATGACTGGCGGAGGCCACCACCATCTTCTCTGCCAGTGACAATGTAGGATAGAGGTGCTGAGAGAGGAGGGGTGGGAAAGGGGTAAGTTGTGGAGCTTATGTAAAAAGGAGTAAATCCACGGATTTTTCTAGTTTTCTACTAGAACACATGTCCATAGTTTGAACCATATAGTGTGTACTAGGTAGAGTTGTACCTCCACAACTCCAACACCCTACAAAGTATTTTCAATAGTTACAGCATTCCTTGTATTATCTGAAAACACTCCGCGGGCGACTTGGCGCGAAACCCTAGCCATCGGTAGCCACCACACTCACAACTCCTACCTCTGTCGCCGTCGGGCAGACCGAACAGCGTCAGCGGTGCCAGAACTTCCTTTCCTCTTGCCCGAGGTAGGAGTCGCGGGGGGCTTCTCATCCCGGCTGAGGCATGGCAGGCGCAACGCAGGGTGCTGATTGGAGCTAGGCTGTGGTGCACGCATGCAAGAGCGATGCGTGTTGCATGACTCCGTTGTGTTTCGTGACTGCTTGGGTTGGTCGGGGCCTAGGTGGTTGTGCCTATGTGCCAGCCTGGCGGTGGGCGTAGACACGTGGGTGGTCGTCGCCCTGGGTGGCACGTCGGGCCTGATCTAGGCACTATGGGCTCGCAGTCGTGTGTAGCCACCTCTAGGACATGCATGGTGCAGATCAGTGATACACCCATTTTGCATCCTACTTTTATATTGATTTTTATTGCATAATGGGCTGTTATTACATATTTTGGTACAATATTTATGCCTTTTCTCTCTTATTTTATAAGATTTACATGAAGAGGGAGAATGTCGGCAACTGGAATTCTGGACTGCAAAAGGAGCAAATCTGAGAGACCTGTTCTGCACAACTCCAAAAGTCCTGAAAATTTACGGAGATTTATTTTGGAATATATAAAAAATATTGGGCGAAGAAAGCACCTGAGGGGACCCACCTGGCAGCCACAAGGGTGGGGGGGCGCCCTACCCCCTAGGCGTGCCCCCTACCTTGTGGGCCACCTGGCAGGCCCTTGGTGCCCATTTTATGCTAAATGAAGGGTTTTGACGTGGAAAAAAAATAAAGAGGAAGTTTTCAGGATGAAGCACCGCCGTCTCGAGGCGGAACTTGGGCAGAACCAATCTAGGGCTCTGGCGGAGCTGTTCTACCGGGGAAACTTCCCTCCCGGAGGGGGAAATCATCGTCATCGTCATCACCAATGATCCTCTGATCGAGAGGGGGTCAATCTCCATCAATATCTTCACCAACACCATCTCATCTCTTGTATCCGATCTTTGTCTCAAAACCTCAGATTGGTACATGTGGCTTGCTAGCTAGTAGTGTTGATTACTCCTTGTAGTTGATGCTAGTTGGTTTATTCGGTGGAAGATCATATGTTCAGATCCTTCATGATAATTAATACACCTCTGGTTATAAACATGAATATGCTTTGTGAGTGATACGTCCATTTTGCATCATGTTTTCTTACTATTATTTATAATGTTTTTATCCATAATAATGCTTTTTGGAGTAATTCTAATGCCTTTTCTCTTATAATATGCAAGGTATACACAAAGAGGGAGAATTCCAGCAGCTGGAAATCTGGACCTGGAAAAGCTACGTCAGGCCACCTATTCTGCACAACTCCAAACAAGCTGAAACTTCACGGAGATTTTTTATGGAATATTTAAGAATTGTTGGAGTAAATAACTACCAGAGGGGACCCACCAGGTGGGCACAACCCACCTGGGCGCGCCAGGGAGCCCAGGCGCGCCCTGGTGGGTTGTGCTCACCTCGAGCCACCTCTGGTGCCCATCTTTTGGTATATAAGTCATTTTTACCTAGAAAAAAATATGAGGAGGACTTTCGGGACGAAATGCCGCTGCCTCAAGGCGGAACTCGGGCAAGAGCACTTTTGCCCTCCGGTGAAGCGATTCCGCCGGGGGAACTTCCCTCCCGAAGGGGGAAACCATTGTCATCATTATTACCAACAACTCTCCCATCTTGGGGAGGGCAATCTCCACCAACATATTCAACAGCACCATCTCATCTCAAACCCTAGTTCATCTCTTGTGTTCAGTCTTGTTACCGGAACTATAGATTGGTACTTGTGGGTGACTAGTAGTGTTGATTACATCTTGTAGTTGATTACTATATGGTTTATTTGGTGGAAGATTATATGTTCAGATCCATTATGCTAATTAATACCCCCTCTAATCTTGAGCATGATTATTATTTGTGAGTAGCTACTTTTGTTCTTGAGGTCACGGGAGAAATCATGTTGCAAGTAATCGTGTGAATTTGATATGTGTTTGATATTTTGATAGTATGTATGTTGTGATTCCCTTAGCGGTGTCATGTGAATGTTGACTACATGACACTTCACCATATTTGGGCCTAAGGGTATGCATTGTGGAGTAGCAATTATATGATGTGTTGCGAGAGTGACAGAAGCTTAAACCCCAGTTTATGCGCTATTCCGTAAGAAACCGATAGGATCCAAAAGTTTAATGCTATGGTTAGAATTTATTCTTAATACTTTTCTCGTAGTTGCGGATGCTTGTGGGAGTATTAATCATAAGTAGGAGGTTTGTTCAAGTAAGAACAACACCTAAGCACTGGTCCACCCACATATCAAATTATCAAAGTACCAAACACGAATTAAACCAACATGATGAAAGTGACTAGATGAAATTCCCATGTACCCTCAAGAACGCTTTGCTTATTATAATCGTTTTGGCATGTCCTTTGCTTCAAAAGGATTGGGCTACCTTGATGCACTTTTGTTACTACTATCGTTACTTGCCCGTTACAAATTATCTTGCTATCAAACTACTCCGCTACTTACAATTTCAACACTTGCAGACATTACCTTGCTGGAAACCACTTGTCATTTCCTTCTGCTCCTCATTGGTTTCGACACTCTTACTTATTGAAAAGAGCTACAATTGATCCCCTATACTTGTGGGTCATCAAGGCTATTTTCTGGTGCCGTTGTCGGGGAGTGAAGTGCCTTTGGTAAATGGAATTGGGCAAGGAAACATTTATATAGTGTGCTAGAATTTATTGTCACTTGTTACTATGGAAAACAATCCTTTGAGGGGTTTGTTCGGGGTATCTTCACCTCGTTCAGAGCCGCACTTAGCTACCCCTCAACCTACTGAACCTACTAAAAATATTGAATATGAAATTCCATTGGGTATGATAGAACAACTGCTAGCTAATCCTTATGCAGGAGATGGAACCGAACATCCGGATATGCACTCGATATATGTAGAACAAATTTGTGGTTTGTATAAGCTTGCAGGTTTACCCGAAGATAAAGTTATGAAAAAGGTTTTCACTTTGTCGAAGGGAAAAGCATTGGCATGGTATAGGCTATGTGATGATATTGGATCTTGGAATTGGAATCATTTGAAATTGGAGTTCCACCAAAAAAAATTATTCTATGGATCTAGTTCATCGTGATCAGAATTATATATATATAATTTTTGGCCTCATGAAGGAGAAAGTATAGCTCTAGCTTGGGGGAGGCTTAAGTCAATGTTATATGTTGGGGAACACAGTATTTCAAAAAAATCCTGCGATCACGCAAGATCTATCTAGGAGATGCATATCAATGAGAGGGGAGAGTGTGTCCACGTACCCTCGTAGATCGAAAGAGGAAGCGTTTAGTAACGTGGTTGATGTAGTCTAACGTCTTCGCGATCCAACTGATCAAGTACCGAACGCACGGCACCTCCGTGATCTGCACACGTTCAGCTCGGTGAAGTACCTCATACTCTTGATCCAGTTGAGGCCGAGGGTGACTTGCGTCAGCACGACGGCGTGTTGACGGCGATGATAAAGTTATCGTCGCAGGGCTTCACTTAAGCACTACGACAATATGACCAAGGTGGAAAACTATGGAGTGGGGCACTGCACACGGCTAAAGATTAACTTGTGTGTCTATGGGGTGCCCCCTCCCCTGTATATAAAGAAGGGGAGGAGGAGGAGGGCCGGCCTCAAGGGGTGCGCCCAAAGGGGGGATTCCTACTCCTAGTAGGAGTAGGTTTCCCCCTTTCCTAGTCCAAGTAGGAGAAGAAGGAAGGAGAGGGAGAGGGATAAGGATGATGGGGAACACAGTAATTTCAAAAAAATTCCTACGCACACGCAAGATCTATCATGGTGATGCATAGGAACGAGAGGGGAAGAGTGTTGTCCATGTACCCTCGTAGACCGTAAGCAGAAGCATTATGACAACACGGTTGATGTAGTCGTACGTCTTCACGATCCGACCGATCCTAGTACCGAAAGTATGGCACCTCCACAATCAGCACACGTTCAGCTCGGTGACGTCCCACGAACTCTTAATCTAGTTGAGTGTCGAAGGAGAGCTTCGTCAGGACGACGGGGTGATGACTGTGATGATGAAGCTACCGGCGCAGGGCTTCGCCTAAGCACTACGATGATATGACCGAGGTGGATTATGGTGGAAGGGGGCACCGCACACGGCTAAGAGATCAATGATCAACTTGTGTGTCTATGGGGTGCCCCCCATATATAAAGGAGTGGAGGAGGAGGAGAGGGCCGGCCTCCTAGGCGCACCCAAGGGGGAGTCCTACTCCCGGTGGGAGTAGGATTCCCCCTTCCCTAGTTGGAGTAGGAGAGGGAAGGAAGGGGGAGAGGGAGAGAAGGAAAAGGGGGGCTGGCCCCCCTCCCAACTCGGATTGGGCTTGGGGGGGGGGCGCCCCCACCTTGTCCGCCTCCTCCTCCTTTCCACTATGGCCCATTAAGGTCCATTGATTCCCCGAGGAGTTCCGGTAACCCCCCGATACTCCGGTATATGCCCGAACTCTCTCGAAACCTTTCCGATGTCCAAATATAGTCATCCAATATATCGATCTTTACGTATCGACCATTTCGAGACTCCTCGTCATGTCTGTGATCACATCCGGGGCTTCGAACTACATTCGGTACATCAAAACGCATAAACTCATAATACCGATCGTCACCGAACGTTAAGCGTGCGGACCCTACGGGTTCGAGAACTATGTAGACATGACCGAGACACGTCTCCGGTCAATAACCAATAGCAGAAACTGGATGTTCATATTGGCTCCCACATATTCTACAAAGATCTTTATCGGTCAAACCGCATAACAACATATGTTGTTCCCTTTGTCATCGGTATGTTACTTGCCCGAGATTCGATTGTCGGTAACTCAATACCTAGTTCAATCTCGTTACTGGCAAGTCTCTTTACTCGTTCCGTAATGCATCATCCCACAACTAACTAATTAGTCACATTGCTTGCAAGGCTTATATTGATGTGCATTACCGAGAGGGCCCAAAGATACCTCTCCGACAATCAGAGTGACAAATCCTAATCTCGATCTATGCCAACTCAACAAATACCATCGGAGACACCTGTAGAGCACCTTTATAATCACCCAGTTACGTTGTGACGTTTGGTAGCACACAAAGTGTTCCTCCGGTATTCGGGAGTTGCATGATCTCATAGTCATAGGAACATGTATAAGTTATGGAGAAAACAATAGCAACAAACTAAACGATCATCATGCTAAGCTAACGGATGGGTCAAGTCAATCACATCATTCTCTAATGATGTGATCCCGTTAATCAAATGACAACTCATGTCTATCGTTAGGAAACATAACCATTATTGATTCAACGAGCTAGTCAAGTAGAGGCATACTAGTGACATTCTGTTTGTCTATGTATTCACACATGTACTAAGTTTTCGGTTAATACAATTCTAGCATGAACAATAAAAATTTACCATGATATAAGGAAATATAAATAACAACTTTATTATTGCCTCTAGGGCATATTTCCTTCAGTCTCCCACTTGCACTAGAGTCAATAATCTTGTTCACATCATCATGTGATTTCACACCAATAATTCACATCCTTATGTGATTAGTTCACATCTCCATGTGACTAATACCCAAAAGGTTTACTAGAGTCAATAATCTAGTTCACATCGCTATATGATTAACACCCAAAGAGTGATCATGTTTTCTTGTGAGAGAAGTTTAGTCTATGGGTCTTCAACATTCAGATTCATATGTATTTTGCAAATTTCTATGTCTACAATACTCTGCACGGAGATACTCTAGATAATTTCTCCCACTTTCAATATGTATCTTGATCAAGACTTAGAGTTATCTAGATCGGTGTAAAAATCTTGCATCGGCGTAACTCTTTACGACGAACTCTTTTATCACCTCCATAACCAAGAAATATTTCCTTAGTCCTCTAAGGATAATTTTGACCGCTGTTGAAAGGATCGATATGGTTGACTAGAGGGGGGGGGTGAACAGGCAACTAACAAATTTTAACTTTTATTTACCAAATTAAACTTTGCATCAAAGTAGGTTGTCTAGATGTGCAACTAGGTGAGCAACCTATATGATGCAACAACAACGAACATACAAGCAAGCAAGAGAAGTAACACTAATAAGCTTGCACAAGTAAAGGTAAGAGATAACCAAGAGTGGACCCGGTGAAGACGAGGATGTGTTACCGAAGTTCCTTCCTTTTGAGGGGAAGTACGTCTCCGTTAGAGCGGTGTGGAGGCACAATGCTCCCCAAGAAGCCACTAGGGCCACCGTATTCTCCTCACGCCCTCACACAATGCGAGATGCCGTGATTCCACTATTGGCGCCCTTGGAGGCGGCGACCGAACCTTTACAAACAAGGTTGGGGCAAACTCCACAACTTAATTGGAGGCTCCCAACGAAACCACGAAGCTTCACCACAATGGAATATGGCTCTGAGGTGACCTCAACCGTCTAGGGTGCACAAAGCACCCAAGAGTAACAAAATCCACACAAGAAAGTATGGGAAGCAAATATCCTTTGGTGGAAGTGTAGATCTAGGTCTCCTCCTTCAATCCCTAGCAAATCAACAAGTTTGAGTGGCTAGAGAGAGATCGGACAAAGAGAGCTTGAGTAGCATTAATGGTGGAAAGAGAGAGGTAAGAGGTAGATGTGGTAGGTGGAGGAAGCACCCTTATATAGAAACCCTAAAAATCCAACCGTTACTGTGTTCTCAGTACTGCAGCGGTACAACCGCTCCTGGTCCCGGTACGACCAGGACTCACAGTTTACGTGCAGAACCCTACCAGGCGGTACAACCGGGCGACCAGGCGGTAGTACCGGTTGAGAAGAACAACCGGACCAACCGCCCAGCCACCGGCCAACCACTGCATAGGAACAGAAGGGAGTCACCCCTGAGTGCGGTAGTCGAGCGGTACCGGGCCGGTGCAACCGCATGGCCTCGAGCGCTCGGGCGGCTAAGTCCTGAGCGATAGAACTGCTCCGGACACTGGTGGTACCGGTACGACGGGACCAACCGGGCCACCACCGCATGAGTACCGCATCAAAACAGAGGCCAGACCGGTACTTGGGCGGTGCCTGGCCGGAACTACCGCCCTAGTCCTTGCTGAGCATTGGCGGTACCACAGCCCGGAAGCAGCGGTACAACTGCTCGAACAAAACTGGTCAGCGCCAAGACCCAGCGGTACAACCGCTGGAGCCCACAGTAAGCAGTAGGAAGGTAGGGGAAGAGCTCTCTCACACAGTTTAGGAAGGCAAGAGAGGGGTGAGGTACGTGTACATGAGAAGATACCCCAAACACTTTCCAATGTGGATTCCCTCTTGATAGTACGGGTTCCCTATGACCAAAAGAGATAAACAAACATGTAGAAAACACCGTCTTCGATCCTTTTTTCTTCAGAGAGAATAGCTAATCGAAGAAGACCTAAAACTGAAACCTGAAACACTTAGCATAAGATTAGGCCAATAAAGGGTTGTCATCATCCTCCAAAACACAAAGTAGGGAAATGACCTTACAATCTCCCCCTTTTTGGTG
Source organism: Triticum aestivum (assembly GCF_018294505.1). Taxonomy (NCBI): domain Eukaryota; kingdom Viridiplantae; phylum Streptophyta; class Magnoliopsida; order Poales; family Poaceae; genus Triticum; species Triticum aestivum. Next base: position 186,910,171 of record NC_057800.1, read on the forward strand.
GATGATGACAACACCATGATTTGCAAGTGAAAGTCTAGAAAATGTAGACGGGACTCCCCCTAGATGTGTGCCCCAAATTGAGAAGGCTATTTGAGAGCACATATTAGCGACGAGACTCCCCCTAGATTTTATAGACTCGCCACTCCTACTAAACTTGGTGAGCAATAAGACCATAATATGAAGGTAAAGATAATAATGGAATACACAACAATATCACGGAAAATAGAGATAGATAGCTATATACGCACATGTCTTACACCATGCAAGCAGAGATAAGCAACAGGTTCACATGCCAAAGTTCAACACAAACGACAGAAAAGGAAAAACACAAGCAACAAGGCAAATAAAACCCATGCAAATCCCGAGACCTAAGACTCTCTCCCCCTTTGGCATCAAGACACCAAAAAGGAAAAAGAGCGAAGCTAGCGTCCCAAGGCTCAATCGTCCTCCTCTGACTCCTCGGCAGCATCTGGATCCGCATCATCATCAGACTCGTCAACATCATCTTGATCGGATTCCTCCACGGAATCATCAGCTGCAGCAAAGGATGTGGATGGATGGGAAGGAGCTTCATCATCAGACAAGGTGTTGTGGGTAGATATCCAACACTCCTCCAGTGTGATGCTCTTCTCAGAGCCACTCTGAACTGACATGTTGAGGTGCTTCATCATTGCAATTTGGCAACGCCGGGCATGCTTCTCATTGACATGGGCCTCATACATCCTCTTCTGGATGTCAGACTGGAGGCAGAAAGTCTTCTTTACCTTGGTAGTGAGCTTGTCCACCCAAGAGGGCTTGGCCCCTGGCTCCATCTCAAAGTCCTCATCGTCAGAAGTGGCATAGACATCCTCAGGAGCATTGGCAGGGAAGCGAGGCTCAGCGTGCTTCTTCTTCTTAAGAAGCTTGACCTCATGAACAGTGAGATTATCGGGAGAGGTGAGAGCCTCTCCAGGACGGCGAACCTCCCATACTGAGTTTAGAAAGCACATGACAAACGAAGCATAAATGGGGACCTTCCTGTAGATGACCATGTTGTACATCTCGTGCCACAGCCAGTTGGACACGTCAAACGTTTCCCCAGAACCCACCTTGGTCTTCATTGCAATCATCAAGTCAACAAGATAGCCATGGATTTCATCTTGATTTCCCACCTTGGGTAGAAGCACATTGCAAAACACACGATGCATGATGTCATAGACCTTCACCAAATCCTTAGATTCTCCAATAACACCACGACCCCGAATGTACAGAGGGGCAAGCTTCTCCTTAGGCATAGACTCAGGATGATCATGAGGGCGAATGCCACCTCTACCTTCCAGACCGATATCGTCATACCTAATAGCATTACAAAAGGCCCTCCAAGGAACTTGAAAGAGCTCATCACAACACATGAAAGTGAGAGTGCGCGCGTCATCTTCTCCAAAGTGAACTATGGCATAGAACTGATGGACGAGTTGAACATCAAAGTCACAGTTGACAGACATGAGCTTGACAAGATCAAACTCCTCACAAAGAGCCAGTGCCTCACCAAAATACTCCAAGTTGTTCCTCCAATGGTCAAGATTGATGGTCCACTGCTTGGCATACCTTTTCTTGTTGTTCTCAAAGAGTTCATGAACAATCCGCACTTGCATCTCATTCCAGAACTGAATAGTGGTCCAACGAGGAGCAATGGGAACCTCATAAGGATTCTTCGAGCGAAAAGCTTCCCAATCCTTGGTTTTCCAACGATGCAAGGGCAAAACCACACGTTGCTTGGTAGCGGCAGACTTCTCACGGCGAGTGGGCTTGGTGGGAATCACAACCTCTTCTTCATCATCAGACACAACTGGACGCAAGGTCTGTCGTGCACTCTTCTTGGTCTTGCGAGGATCAGAGCGAGAACTAGAGCCACCTAAACACACGCACAAGGAGAACACAAGAAACCCAGCAAAGATGAGAGGATTGCACACACAAACAGAAGAAAAGATATATTGCACGAACTTAGAAAATAAAACAGGGCTACATGGTGCAGATATCCCGGTTGAACCGGTTCTCCTACCGGTAGTACCGCTCCAGCGGTTGTACCGCCCGTAGAGGTGGTAGAACCGATGAAGAGTGGTTCTACTGGTAGGGACTAGATTTAACCGCGAAATATGAATCACACTAGCCATATTCTACTCTCAAAGACGTGCAATCTAAGCAGGAGGCAAAAAGGGATCTCTTCCACCCAATAGTTTAAACAATAAACATGGAATGTCAAGTAATGCCCTAGAACAAGGGGAACAAGCCCTAGAACGAAGAACGAAGGACAATGGGGCATTACCGGCATCCATGGGAAGAAATCGGGAAGGAGGAGGCCTCCTTGGAGAGGATCCACGGAGACCCCATGGATTCGAAGCGCGAGAAGCACTCCGGGGCAGAGGCAATGGCGGCCGGTGGCTAGGGCACAAGATGGGAAGGGCTGGGGGAGAGAGAAAAGAAACCCCCACCAGCCCCGATGGGAATATATAGGCCCAAAGTCGCGTGGCGGTTGTACCGCTCAAGGGAGCGGTTGTACCACTGCCTAGTACGAGCCAGTGGTTGCGGGCGGTACTTCCGTTGCCAAGAGGCAGTGGCAGTACCGCCGTAACCAACCAGTAGAACCGGCCAGACGGGCACCCCAGTGGTTGAGCGGTGGAACCTCTCAAGCACCGCTGGGAGACCGCCTGGAGAGCACCAGCGGTAGAAGCGCCTGTGACCCCGGTTGTACCGCCCGGTCACCATCACCAAAGCCATGGTCAAGTGTGTGCAATTAGACTAGATGGCTTGAGGAAGGGAAGGCTTGGGGTAGAGAAGGCACGGGGAAAAAGGTGGGTCTCCAAGAAGCCAACAAAAAATAAAAAGAAAACGAAAGAGAACCAAACTTGGAGACCCCAACACCTAGAGCCTAAGAAAACAAACTAAGGCAAGGACAAGAAGGACTAACACAAGGCACAACACTATCAAGGGGGTCGGTGGCCGTAGCCACCTATGTATGAGTCAATTGGTATGGCACCGCGAAGAATTATCCTTGGGCCCATGACCGAAACTCGTCTTTAAACAAGATAATGTGAAAGAGTTGATCAATTTATGCATAATGGGGGGAGGAAGAGTTCATTGAGAGAACACCACCCCCCCTATGTCCATGCCTACATCTAAACAAGATAACAAGTTGAGTATGGTGGGGTGTGCAAGGGTTCAAGCAACGTTGCTCGAATCAATGATATTTAGCTCATGCCTTAACTCGTGAAATCTTGCTTCATCCAAGGGTTTTGTGAAAATATCTGCCAGGTTATCATGAGTGTTGACATAGTTGAGCTCGATTTCCCCTTGCCTTATGTGATCCTGGATGAAGTGATACTGAATCTCAATATGCTTTGTCTTGAAGTGTTGCACCGGGTTGAGAGAAATCTTGATGGCACTTTCATTGTCACACCAAAGAGGCACTTTGTCACAGATGACATGTAATCCTTTAAAGTTTGCCTCATCCATAAAAGTTGAGCACAACAACTACCGACAGCCACATACTCCGCTTCCGTGGATGAGAGAGACACACGACTTTGCTTCTTGGAAGACCAACTCACCAAAGAGCAGCCAAGAAATTGGCACCCTCCGGAAGTGGACCTGCTATCCACTTTTTCCCCCGCCTAATCCGAGTCCGAATAACCTGCAAGCTTGAAGTTTGCTCCTCTTGGGTACCATAAGCCAAAGTTTGGGGTATGAGCCAAATATCGAAAGATTCGCTTGACCGCCACAAAGTGACTTTCCTTAGGTGCGGCTTGAAACCGTGCACAAATTCCCACACTCAACATGATATCCGGTCTAGATGCACAAAGGTAAAGCAAGGAGCCAATCATGGAGCGATATACCTTTTGATCCACCGCTTTACCATTGGGATCAATGTCAAGTTGGCACTTGGTGGGCATGGGAGTGGAAGCCGGCTTGACATCACTTAGCTTGAATCTCTTGAGCATGTCTTGAGTGTATTTGGCTTGGTTGATGAAGGTTCCTTCTCTCCTTTGCTTCACTTCGAACCCGAGAAAGAACTTCAACTCTCCCATGGAAGACATCTCGAACTTTGAGGTCATGAGAGCGGCAAATTCCTCATTGAAAGCTTTGTTAGGGGAACCAAAGATAATATCATCAACATATAATTGGCACACAAACAACTCCCCTTTGACCTTCTTAGTAAAAAGAGTGGGGTCGATTAGCCCAACTTCAAAACCACGGTCTTGTAACAACTCGGTAAGGTGGTCATACCACGCACGTGGGGCTTGTTTAAGGCCATAGAGTGCCTTATCGAGTTGATACACATGATCGGGAAAGTAGGGATCCTCGAACCCGGGGGGTTGCTTGACATAAACCAATTCATTAATAGGACCATTAAGAAAAGCACTCTTCACATCCATTTGTTGTAACTTAAAGTTATGATGAGAAGCATATGCAATCAACATGCGAATGGATTCAAGACGAGCAACGGGAGCAAAGGTTTCACCGTAGTCGATACCCTCGACTTGGGAGTAGCCTTGTGCTACCAAACGAGCCTTGTTGCGAATGATAATCCCATGAGCATCTTGCTTGTTCTTGAATATCCACTTGGTTCCAATGACATTGTGGTTCACCGTTGGCCTTGGCACCAATCTCCACACTTTGTTGCGCTCGAAGTTGTTGAGTTCTTCATGCATGGCATTGAGCCAATCCGGATCTTCGAGCGCCTCATAGACCTTTTGGGGTTCAACACAAGAGACAAACGCGTGATGTTCACAATAGTTTGCTAATTGTCTACGAGTGCTTACCCCCTTTCTTAAGCTTCCAAGCACATTCGTCATGAGATGATCCTTGGTGGAGAGCTTGGAAGCAACCTTGGCGGCACGACGCTCCAATTCCTCCTCAGGGGTGAGACGAGGAGTGGTCACTTGATCATCTTGAGCGTCGTCTTGAGCTTGTTCTTGATCTCGTGGAAGCTCTTGATCTTGAACTTGCTCGGAGGAGGGAGCTTGACCTTGGGCATCACTTGATGTTACAACACCATCTTGAGATTGATCTTGCCCTTGGTCTTGTTCTTGAGGTTGAGGGCCCTCACTTTGTTCTTCGGAAGCGTGTGGGTCTTGGGTTGGTGAAGGTTCCACTTGAGTGGAACATTGTCCTTCTCCTTCGGCCACAAGGGGTTCCTCAATGGGTAGGATATGACCAATACCCATTCTTCTTATGGCTTGGGGAGGAATTTCATCACCTACATCACAAGTACCACTTTGCTCCACTTGGGAGCCGTTATTCTCATCAAACTCCACGTTACACGTTTCCTCAATAAGTCCCGTGGACTTATTGAGAACACGGTAAGCATGAGAGTTTGTAGCATAACCAACAAATATGCCCTCATAAGCTCTAGCCTCAAATTTAGACAAATAGACACCTTTCTTGAGAATGAAACACTTACACCCGAATACCCGGAAGTACTTGAGGTTGGGCTTGTTACCGATGAGTATCTCATATGGAGTCTTGTTCAAGCCTTTGCGGAGGTAGAGCCGATTAGATGCATGACATGCGGTGTTGATGGCTTCGGCCCAAAAGTTGTAGGGAGACTTGAACTCCGCCATCATGGTCCTTGCCGCATCCATCAACGTCCGGTTCTTCCTCTCCGCTACACCATTTTGTTGAGGGGTATAAGGTGCGGAATATTGATGCTTGATTCCCTCATCACTCAAAAACTCATCCAAGGTGTAGTTCTTGAACTCGGAGCCGTTGTCACTTCTTATTGTCAAGATCTTTGCATTGTGTTGTCGTTGAGCTTCATTTGCAAAGTCGATGACGGTTTGTTGGGTCTCGCTCTTCCTCTTGAAGAAATATACCCAAGTGTATCTTGAATAGTCATCCACAATCACCAAGCAATACTTTCTACCCCCAAGACTATCAAAGGATGGAGGCCCAAAGAGATCCAAGTGAAGGAGCTCCAAAGGCCTCTTCGAGTAGATGATAGTCGTGGGAGGGTGAGCCTTCTCATGTAGCTTTCCTTCGATGCAAGCACTGCAAGCACGATCTTTAGCAAAACTAACATTTGTTAGTCCACGGACATGGTCCCCCTTGAGAAGACTTTGCAAAGATCTCATATTGACGTGGGCTAAACGGCGATGCCAAAGCCATCCCACGTCAACTTTAGCCATTAGGCATGTCGCGGTCTTAGTGGGTCGCTCCGAAAAGTTAATCACATAGAGACCGTTCTCGACATGCCCAACAAAGGCTACTTTAAGAGTCTTGCTCCACAGGAGGGCCACGGTATCAACATCAAAGAAAGTGGCAAAGCCCATGAGTGCTAGTTGGTCAACGGAAAGTAAATTATATGCAAGGGACTCAACAATCATGACCTTCTCGATCGTAAGATCATGAGAAATGACAACTTTGCCGAGTCCCAATACCTTAGATGATGAGGCGTCACCCCACTCGATGTTGGTGGGCATGGATTGAATCTTTTGCACGTCTACCACCAAGTCCTTGCTTCCGGTGATATGATTAGTAGCTCCACTATCGAGCAACCATGATCCCCCACCGGAAGCAAATACCTACAAGAGATCAATTCTTGGTTTTAGGTACCCATTTTGTAATTGGTCCTTTGATGTTAGTAACAAGGGTGTTAGGAACCCAAATAGACCATTCAATGTACTCATAAGGAGAACCAACAAATTTGGCATAAACATGCCCATCTCTAGCGCGGCACAACACATAAGAAGGGTTAAAGTCGTCGGTTTTGTTGGGAAGGGAAGCGTTTCCCTTCTTGGCTTCACTACCCCTCATGGAGTTTTTCTCCTTCTATTTAGTAGCACCGTCACCCTCCTTCACAAAGGTTTGCTTGAGAGGAGGAGGTCGTTTGGCCTTGTCATTCTTCTTCTCGTTCTTGGACTTGGGCACGTACCCAATCCCTTCCTTGGCTACAACTCCCTTTTGGTTGGTCAAGAGGTCGTTGAGGCTCTTCTCCCCTTGTATGCAAGACACAAGACCTTTCTCAATTTGCACCTTTAGCTTAGCGTTCTCCTCAACAAGATGCACATGCTCACAACACGAGTTAGTAGCATTTGCATTATCAATTAACATCCTACAAGGAAAAGTGGCTTTCTCCTTGGTTAGCTTTACTTGAAGTTGATCATGAGACTCTTTGAGGCTAGCATGAGCACCCTTCAAGACCTTGTGAGCCTTGCCAAGTAGATCAAACTCCTCTTTGAGTCTAGCAAGATCAACCCCAAGTTTGGCCTTCTCGAAGTTTAGCACACGAGAAACAACAAGAGCATGATCCAAATCTTTCTTTATCTTAGCATGATCAACGTTGTGTGACTCCTCAAGAGCCAAACGAAGACCACGCTCTTCCTCAAGAGCATTGGAAAGATCCGAAATCTCATCGGCATAGTCACGACTATGCCCCTCCATCTTGGAGATAGTATCTTCGTGAGCCTCGATCACGTCATTGGCTTCACCAAGTTGTTCCAAGAGAGCAACAAAATGCTTCTTGGTTTTACCCTTGAGTTTACCCATAAAGGACTCAAACTCATTTTCCTCCACATTAGGTCCCTCACATTCATCAATGCAATCCGTCAAGGAAGGATTATTAATGATGGTAGCTTTGATGTTGGGAGTTACCTTGTTGGTGGCTTTAGCCATGAGGCACTTGGTGGTGATGTTCTCATTGGGTGAGTCGAAGAGAGATATTCGTGGAGTTTTTGCAATGGCAACGGAGGCCATGGCAACCGACTCACCATCTTCATCATCATCATCATCATCATCCTCATGGTACTCTTCTTGAACCACCAACGCCTTGTGAGGGGTTTTCTTGGTGAACTTGCTCTTGTTGGGGAAAGACTTGGCTTTGTCCTTTCGAATGAGCTTGCCACCATTGTCTTCCCTCTTCTCATACGGGCACTCCGCAACAAAATAACTCACATTGCCACAATTGTAACAAGTCCTTACACGTTGCTTGCTCTTCATGCCACTTGAGTTGTTCTTGTTGAAGTGCCATGTGTTCATGATAGGCATACTTTGTATCTTCGGGGTTGCTTTCCTCTTCTTCTTCTTCAACGCAAACCTTGGCCTTCAATGCAAGGTTGGGCTTCTTTGCCCTTTGAGAGTGAAGCACCGCATTGTCGGCGGTCTTGTCCAAGATGTTCATAGCCACAAACTCATCCAACACTTCACTTGAGGTCAAAGTGTGGAAGTCCGGCCTTTGACGAATGACGGAGGACATGGACTTGTGGTAAGGCATCATTGCCTTGAGGAATTTATGCTTGATCCAATTGTCATCCGTGTCCTTGCTCCCGTGATCTCAGAGTGAGACCGCGAGTTTGGTTACTCTCCGATAAAGCTCACGAGGTTCTTCATCTTCTTTTATTGCAAACTCATCGGCTTCATCTTGCACTACTTCATAGTTGGAGCATTGAATGCTTGCGCTTCCCTGGTAGAGAGGGACAACACAAAGCCATGCATCTTTGGCCAAGGCGAAGGGCCGAAGATGAGGTAGATCTTCGGGTGGAATTGCATCTTGAATGATGAAGAGAGCATTCTCATTGAATTGATTATCCACGGCTTCTCGAGGAGTGAAGTTGCTTGGATCATGCGGATGGAAACCTTCTTCAATGATTCTCCAAAGATTAGTGTTCACATGATTTAAAACGCTTAAAGCGATAAACCCAAGAATCAAAGTCCTCATTTTTCACAATCTTAGGGGGAGGACCGGCATGATTCAAGCATTGTTGAGGAAATCGTTAACTGGTAACTACTCGGTTGGCTGGCGAGTAGGGGATTAATACACTAATCGGCAAGTTAATCGGCTATTTAATCAATTAATCAGACGATTTATCGGTTTATTGGCTACTCGGTGACCCTACGAGTAGGGATTAATCGGCAAGTTAACTGGTTAATCGGATGAATTCTTGAACAGGGGATTCAAGTGAGTGGAAGGAATCGGTCCACCATACACAAGTGGTGGTTCCACATGGGCAAAGATGTCGGTACCATTTTTACCACTAGAAGGAGCCTTTTCACTACTAGCTTCCCCCTTGTCGGAGTTAGCATCCGTCACCTTGTCCGTGGGATTACCCACTTTCAAAGGTGCGGTAGATAGTTTAAGCCCTTCAATGAATTTAGTAAACATGCTTTCAACCTCGGTCGTCATTGAGGTTTTCAATGTCTCCAAGGCTACATTGAATTCCTCACGGGAGACCGAGGTTCCCCCATCACCCGTAGATGAGATCAGATTTACACCGGAGTGCTCCTCCACACCGTCTACAGTGTCAACCATACTCTTTGGACGACAAAGTCCTTAGTAAAGAGAAGAGGCTCTGATACCAATTGAAATGATCGATATGGTTGACTAGAGGGGGGTGAATAGGCAACTAACATTTTTTGACTTTTCTTTACCAAATTAAACTTTGCATCAAATTAGGTTGTCTAGATGTGCAACTAGGTGAGCAACCTATATGATGCAACAACAACGAACATACAAGCAAGCAAGAGAAGTAACACTAATAATCTTGCACAAGTAAAGGTAAGAGATAACCAAGAGTGGACCTGGTGAAGACGAGGATGTGTTACCGAAGTTCCTTCCTTTCGAGGGGAACACTACAAAAAAATACACTTCCATGATGATACGTGTTTGTCACAGTAGGTCACGTTTTCTGTCATGCATGTACATCCATGACAAATTTATGACAGAATCAAGATAGTCATACATGTGCGGTCGTAGAAGTGTTCCATGACATTATCATCACAGAAGTGTCCACTTCCATGACGATAAATCGCGCGTCACAGAAGTGCTTTCGTCAAGGGTGACCGACACGTGGCATCCACCATAACGGAACGCCGTTAAGCTATCAGGTCGGATTTTGGATCCGATAACCCGTTAACAGCCACGACCAATGCCGATTTTCCACATGTAAAATTCTCATTGGTTGACGGATCCACGCGTTAGCTCCGCGTTGGCACTGGTGTCACTCCTCCAACGGTCGAGATGGGCCTATGATATGTTGACACGTGGACCGGCCCAAAAGTGGCCCACAAAGAGTAAATGGGACGGCCCAACCGAAGGCCCATAAGATTTAGCGGACCATAATGGGCCGACCAAGCTAAAGGCCCACAAAATTTACCGGACCATAATGGGCCGGCCCAGCTAAAGGCCCACATGATTTTGCAGACCATAATGGGCCGGCCCAGCTAAAGGCCCACAAGATTTTGCGGACCACAATGGGCTAGCCCAGCTAAAGGCCCACTAGATTCTACCGACCATAATGGGCCGGCCCAGCTAAAGGCCCAACATTCTCTGTCAAATCGGCCCGTCAACGGCCTGTCCTAAACTTGTCATCAACGCGGCCCATGGTCACTTCTGGCCCGTTAACAGTCCGCTAAGTAATTGGGCCGAATTACGGCCTAGTGTATTTCCGGCCTGTTAAAGGTCCGACTTTATTTTGGCCCATTTACATGCCATCAAAACTTTCGGACCATAAACGACCGTGAAGGATTTGGGTCATATTCGGCCATGTCTGACATTCAGCCTGTTAGAGGCCCACTATAGCTTTGGGCCACTTTCGGCCTGTTGTCATTTTCGGCCTGTTAATGCCAGACGTAAACCATGGGCCTTACGTGGCCCAACGTCATATCGGGCCCATTAACGACCCATATAAAAATGATGATAATCTAGCCCGACTGAAGTTCCGGCCTGTTAAAGGCCCGTGTATTAGGTCGGCGCATTTATGGCCCGTCCGAATTTCGGCCTGTTAAAGTCCAGTGGGCTATTTGGCACAATCAGGGCCCAATCTCACTTTCGGTCTATTAAAGGCCCATGTATTTTATGGGCTCGAGATATTTACACCTATAAACGGCCTATTTTTACTGAGGGCCCAAATTATGTTTAGGCATGTTAAAGGCCCACTATGGGCACATGCCTACCAGAAAAATATGAAAGCTTATGCCGATTTAGGCCCAGATATTTTTAGTGGGCTACATGCCAATTTTGGCCCATAATCGTTTTTAGCCCAATTGGAATGGGCCCGACGAATGTTGGCATGTTGGGCTCCTACGAAGCTTTAGGCCGAATACATTACTAAGATAAACCTACACTATACAAAAATAGCGTCGTAATTACTGCAGCCTGAGGCAACATCATGAATGTTGTATCACAACAAAATAAATTCCAACCATACAACAAAAGGCCTGTTGGCATAAAGTTTACAATCCTTCCAGATAAAAACACCATCAGATGTATAGAAGCACAGATCATTTACCTGAGTGCTAATGTTTCAGGCTATAGAACCTGATGGAGCAGCACGATCTCCACCTTTTTTATGCCATTGCTCTTGTACAACGAAGCGAATGTCTGATAGTCTGGTTTCAAAACCATTCATATCTTGACGACATTTCTCAACCACTATTCTTGTTTCTGAAACAATGTCCACTAGGGATTGGACTTGTGTCTGGAGCACAGATATATCACTCTGTCTAGCAGGAAGATTTTGTTTAGTAGGCGATTTGGATGAGGTTACCTTGACAACCAACCCAGAATTACGCAGGAAGGTGCTTTTTGCACTGTTAGTGGAGAGATACTGATGCACTGCAGCAAGAGGTGACATTGTGCCTGTAGTAGCCTCGTCACCTTCAGGTGGTTGTGGCTGTTCAATCATTTGTTCCATATCTTCCTGAAAGTTTGAACTGTAGATTAGTGTACCAGATAAGTTACTAATTAGACAAAAACAAACAAAGTAGGTTAAACGTTTATACATAACTTATTTCGGTGAACTACTGCAATACATTAGCATGTATTGTAGTGCCAACTACATAATAAAATCACTTTCGAAACATATGTCCATGTAGCATGCCTACTGTATTGTCTATTTCCTCACATTCGTTGACATCTAAGGATAAAGAGACATGGTTTAAAGTAGGATGAACATAGTATGACATCATTCATATCATGGGCAAACAGATATAAAACAAACAGGCTATTTTATCATTGTGTGCACATATGAACATAACAACTAGATTACAGATCAAGACCAAAAGAATATCCTTCATCTCTTTTAAACCATGTAAGGTGAAATGATACGTTAAGACAACTGTGAATAAAAGTGAACAGATTAACTGACATTGGCTGCAAACCAAGTAGTTAAATGAACACATCACAATACCAATCAGTTCAAGGCAGGAGGAGTAAGGACTTACAACAGTGGCTTGAACTGGTGTGCTCATGCCCTTCGTCTTGCTAGTGTGGCAATCCTTGAAGATTTGCACTGCATTTAGTTCAGGTTCTTTTTGGTCCGCACGGGATTTCCTCTGTATTTGGAACAAGTCAATATAGATACGATAATATGGCATAAAAGAAGAAGGAAGTAGCAGCTATTTACAAGAGCCTCGCAGTGTGCAATATAGCTACGAGATCCTGTGGTCTGTTGGAATTTCACTTTAGAACAGTTGGTTTTGTTCTTCAAACAGTTAGCCTAGAAGAAGATACACTTGTAAGGCACATACATAAATACAAGTTCAATATGTGGTCTGATCAAATACATATAGCCTACCTGATACTTTGGATCAGACCAGTGTTTAACGAGGGCTGTCCAGTCTTCATCTGTAATATATTCCACTGGAGATGTTTGGGCGATTTCATTGTTAGCCTTGCCTTCAAAGTGAGATTTTCTAAGGTGGTACCGATACTGTCGCAGAGCAGACTGAAAAACATGAGTGCATGCTTGTCTACTTGCATCATCTTTCGGATCCAACTTGAACCTCATCTGTTGAAAAAAGAATGTAAGTCTTATTAGGAGGAAGCTAGAAAGTATGGGACAAAGCAAGACAATATTACTAATTGCGATGAATAACATTACTTACGGATAAATGGTCAAGGAAGGTGTTAAACTGGGTATTGTCTTTCTCATTCCTGTACTAGATCCACGTTGGGAGGATACGTGCATGACACCTAATGACAACGGCTGCCTCTGATACTAACTTGGCTGACTCTGTAGCATCACGTGGCCTTTTTAAACCTGCCTCAAAATGGATCTCCATTCTTCCTCCTTTAGATTTTGTTAATCTGTCAAGCATTATCCTTGATGTCTGTTTCCGGTTGCGCCGTGGTGCTAGTTCAACAACGAATATGGAAAGTGTTAGTGTACATCAAACTGTGAGAGTACATATAAAGGAGCATGCAACTGCAACTTGACTCGGTCAGGTACCATCTTGGTGTTGATGCTCATGAGGTTCATCTGATCTTGCCAAGTCCTGTTGTGTCAGCAGTGCTTCGGAAGTAGTGTTAGGTGTGAAGGCAGCTTGGGAACTGGACAGTTTCGGAGCAAACGAACGAGTAACTGGTTGAGATGCTGGTACAGTTGAAGCGGATGATGCAGCTGGTGGAGCAGGTGATACTGTGTTTGTAGATTTAGCTGGTGGACTTGGACCTTCTACTGCACTATAAGTACCAGCAGAATCTCGACGGCAGAACCTTTTCCGTTTCACTTGATGAGTAACAGCACTCCCTACTATATTATTTTCCTTGCTCTCTTTTGACTTTGCCATGTCAAGCTGTACCCACAACACAAAAGAATAAAATCACTCTTCAGAACTCATTGATGCATGATATAGACAAGCAATACTTTGATGTAAGACAACCGTATGAGGATGGAATATGTAAGAAAAACAGACGGCAAGACATATTCACAGCTACGATGTGCAAACTAAGCAGAAGGATTTTCAAGAAAATAGAAGTAATGCAAGCTAAACACCATATGAAAGATGCAACCAATATTACTCTGCCAAGTTAAAAGTGTCTTGTCATAAGAGGCAATTCGAAAAATTAGAAGCAGTACAACGTAGCAATCAATGCAAGATGCAACCACTATCAAACTACCATGTTAGAAGCGTCCAATCATGAGTGACTGATGCCGGATACGCAATAGCAGTACTTTGATGTAAGAACATGGTATGATAGATATATGCAGTGTATTCTAGACACAGAAAGCCATGTCATATGCACATGTATAACGTATAAACTCAGCAGGTGCAATTTAATCAAAATAGAAGAAATACAGGCTAGACAACATATGCGACATGAAACCAATTATCACACTGTCAACTTAGAGCAAGCACCTGCGATGGTGGAGTACGGGAGATGAACTCATCATGTAGACTTGGGACTTTAACTTCATTAGCAGTAGCAGTGGCAAATCTAGAGAGTCTCTGTTTGCGTCGGTGGGGAGGACCACCAACATCCCCTAACTTACTCTTTTCCTTCCTATTTTCTGATATTGCCTTATGAAGTCAAAACCACAAGAAGATGAATAAAATTAGCTCTGCATAACTGGTTGATGCATGATACAGACGAACACTACTTTGATGTAAGGTAAGCGCAGGATAGGAGGATGGAATATATACAAAAAAGACAGCGTTTCATATTCACACGTACGATAGGAGGATGGAATATGTATGAAAAAACAGTAAGCAGAAGGCATTTCAACAAAATTATAAGAAATGAAAGATAGGCACCATATGAACATGCAACCAATATCACCCTATCAGGTAAAAAGTGTCTCATCGTAAGAGCCATTTCAAGAAATTAGAAGCAGTACAAGCTAGAAGACAATGCAAGATGCAACCTACATCACAGTCCCAAGTTAAATGTGTCTTATGGGTAAGTGATCGTTTTAGGTATAAGTTGTAGGCTACGCAGATGCAATTCAACATAATCAGAAGCAATACAAACTAGACATCATACGGAAAACGCAACCACGTATAACAGTTCCAAGTAAGAGCAAGCACCTGTGATGGTGGAGTAGGGGAGATGTGCTCATCATGTACACATATGTTCTAGAAATAGGAACACGTGTCATATTCACAGGCATTATGTGTAAAGTAAGCAGATGCAATTCAAGTTAGAAGAAATACAAGCTAGACATCATACGCAACATGCAACCACATATAATAGTGTCAAGTTAGAGCAAGCACCTGTGATGGTGGAGTAGGGGAGATGTGCTCATCATCTACACAGCTATGTTGACTGTCCAGCCTTGTGTTGTCTTGCGAATCTTGTTGGGAGGATGGCGGAGTAGAATCTATAGAGACCCCCTGTTTGAGTTGCTCCGAAGGACCACCATCATCCACTGCCGGACTAATTTCCTTCAGCTATAATGATTTTGCTCTTCAGAACTCATTCATGCATGATACTGACGAACACTACTCGGATTGAAGGCAAACACATGATGCGAGGATGGAATATGTATGAAAAACAGGATGGTGTGACATATTCACACCTATGATGTGGTAACTAAGCAGAAGGCATTTTAACAAATTAGAAGCACTGCAAGCAAGACACCATATGAAATATGCAACCAATATCACTCTGCCAAGTTCAAACTGTATGGCATTTCAACAAATTAGAAGCAGTACATGCTAGAAATCATATGCAAGACACAACCAATATCACAGTGGCGACTTAAAAGTGCCTTATCATAAGTGACTGATGCGGGATATGCAAGAATAGTAGTCTGATATAGAAACAGGAACACATGTCATATTCACAGGCATTATGTGTAAAGTAAGCAGATGCAATTCAACAAAGTTAGAAGCAATACAAGCTAGACATCATACGCAACATGCAACCACATATAATAGTGCCAAGTTAGAGCAAGCACCTGTGATGGTGGAGTAGGGGATATGTGCTCATCATCTACATAGCTACGTTGACTGTCTAGCCTTGCGTTGTCTTGCGAATCTTGTTGGGAGGATGGTGGAGTAGAATCTGTAGAGAACCTCCATTTCAGTTGCTCGGAAGGACCACCATCAGCCAATGCCTTGCCAATTTCCTTCAGCTTTATTGATTTTGCATTGTGAGGTCTTACCGACAAGAAAAAGGAATATCATTCGCTCTTCAGAACTCATTCATGCATGATACTGACGAACACAACTCCGATGAAAGGCAAAGTCATGATACGTGGATGGAATATGTACGAAAAAATGTACGGCTTGACATATTCACACCTATGATGTGGTAACTAAGTAGAAGGCACTTCAACAAATTAGAAACACTGCAAGACACCATATGGAAGGTGCAGTCAATATCACTCTACCAAGTTAAAACTATCTCGTAATAGGTGGCGTTCATCAAACTAGAAGCAATACATGCTAGAAATCATATTCAAGACGCAAACCAATATCACACTGCCAACTTAAAGGTGTCCTATCATAAGTGACTGATGCAGGATACACAAGAAGAGTAGTTTCATGTAAGAACATGGTGTGATAGATAGATATAGTATGTACCAAAAACAGGAAAGCGTGTCATATTCACATGTATCATGTGTACGCTAAGCAGATGCAGTTTACACTAATTAGGAGCAATACGAGCTAGACACCATATGCAACATGCAACCAGATATCACACTGCCAAGTTAGAGCAAGCACCTTGGATGGTGGAGTAGGGGAGCGGAGACTTGGACCTTGTAATGCACTATCAGTACAAGGAGAATCGGTACAGATGCTCCGTTTATGTTGCTGCAGAGGACCACCATCATCGCCTTCCTTACTCTTTTCCTTCCTCTTTCTTGATTTTGCCTTGTCAAGTCAAACCCACAAGAAAAAAGAATAAAATTTGCTCTTCAGAACTCATTGATGCATGATACTGACGAACACTACTTTCATGTAAGGCAGCTGCATGATAGGAGGATGGAATATATATGAAAAACAGGACGGCGTGACATATTGACATGTATGATGTATAAAGTGTAAACTAAGCACAAGGTGCTTGAACTTGTTAGAATCGATGCAAGCTAGAAACCATATGAAAGATGAAACCAATATCACTCTGCCAAATTAAAAGGGTGCCCTAACAAATGTATTTGACCAAATTAGAAGCAATACATGGCAACATGCTAGAAATAATATGCAATATGCAACGAATAAAGGTGACTCATCGTAAGTGATTGATGCAGGATACAGAAGAGAGGTAGTTTCATGTAAGAACAAGGTTAACACATAGATGTAGTGTGTACCAAAAATAGGAAGACATGTCATATTCACAGGTATAGTGTGTAAACTAAGCAGATGCAATTTACCCTAATTAGAAGCATTACAAGCTAGACACCGTATGCAACATGCAACCACATATCACACTGCGAAGTTAGAGCAAGCACCTGTGATGGTGGTGTAGGGGAAGTGCGGTCTTCAGGTACAGAGCTACGTTCAATATCTTCATTTAGGCTTGCTGTTTCTTGAGAATCATGTGGAGAGGATGAAATTGCATTATTTATAAGAGTATTGCGTCTCATATTAACCCACGCGCGTGACTGTCTCATCATAAGCGATAGACACAGGATACACAAGAACAGTAGTTTGATGTAAGAACATGGTGTGACAGGCAGATGTAGTATGTACCAAAAACAGGAAGGCGTGTCATATTCACATGTATAATGTGTAAGCTAAGGAGATGCAACTTAATAAATTAGGAGCATTGATGAGGGATACACAAGAAAAGTGCCTTATCATAAGATATAGTATGTACCAAATACAGGAAAGCGTGTCATATTCACATGTATCATGTGTAAGCTAAGCAGATGCAGTTTACACTAATTAGGAGCAATACGAGCTAGACACCATATGCAACATGCAACCAGATATCACACTGCCAAGTTAGAGCAAGCACCTTGGATGGTGGAGTAGGGGAGCGGAGACTTGGACCTTGTAATGCACTATCAGTACAAGGAGAATCGGTATAGATGCTCCGTTTATGTTGCTGCAGAGGACCACCATCATCGCCTTCCTTACTCTTTTCCTTCCTCTTTCTTGATTTTACCTTGTCAAGTCAAACCCACAAGAAAAAAGAATAAAATTTGCTCTTCAGAACTCATTGATGCATGATACTGACGAACACTACTTTCATGTAAGGCAGCCGCATGATAGGAGGATGGAATATGTATGAAAAACAGGACGGCGTGACATATTGACATGTATGATGTATAAAGTGTAAACCAAGCACAAGGTGCTTGAACTTGTTAGAATCGATGCAAGCTAGAAACCATATGAAAGATGAAACCAATATCACTCTGCCAAATTAAAAGGGTGCCCTAACAAATGTATTTGACCAAATTAGAAGCAATACATGGCAACATGCTAGAAATAATATGCAATATGCAACGAATAAAGGTGACTCATCGTAAGTGATTGATGCAGGATACAGAAGAGAGGTAGTTTCATGTAAGAACAAGGTTAACACATAGATGTAGTGTGTACCAAATATAGGAAGGCATGTCATATTCACATGTATAGTGTGTAAACTAAGCAGATGCAATTTACCCTAATTAGAAGCATTACAAGCTAGACACCATATGCAACATGCAACCACATATCACACTACGAAGTTAGAGGAAGCACCTGTGACGGTGGTGTAGGGGAAGTGCGGTCTTCAGTTATAGAGCTACGTTCAATATCTTCATTTAGGCTTGCTGTTTATTGAGAATCATGTGGAGAGGATGAAATTGCATTCTTTATAAGAGTATTGCGTCTCATATTAACCCACGCGCGTGACTGTCTCATCATAAGCGATAGACGCGGGATACACAAGAACAGTAGTTTGATGTAAGAACATGGTGTGATAGGCAGATGTAGTATGTACCAAAAACAGGAAGGCGTGTCATATTCACATGTATAATGTGTAAGCTAAGGAGATGCAATTTAACAAATTAGGAGCATTGACGAGGGATACACAAGAAAAGTGCCTTATCATAAGATATAGGATGTACCAAAAACAGGAAAGCGTGTCATATTCACATGTATCATGTGTAAGCTAAGCTGATGCAGTTTACACTAATTAGGAGCAATACGAGCTAGACACCATATGCAACATGCAAGCAGATATCACTATGCCAAGTTAGAGCAAGCACCTTGGATGGTGGAGTAGGGGAGCGGAGACTTGGACCTTGTAATGCACTATCAGTACAAGGAGAATCAGTACAGATGCTCCGTTTATGTTGCTGCAGAGGACCACCATCATCGCCTTCCTTACTCGTTTCCTTCCTCTTTCTTGATTTTGCCTTGTCAAGTCAAACCCACAAGAAAAAAGAATAAAATTTGCTCTTCAGAACTCATTGATGCATGATACTGATGAACACTACTTTCATGTAAGGCAGCCGCATGATAGGAGGATGGAATATATATGAAAAATAGGACGGCGTGACATATTGACATGCATGATGTATAAAGTGTAAACTAAGCACAAGGTGCTTGAACTTGTTAGAATCGATGCAAGCTAGAAACCATATGAAAGATGAAACCAATATCACTCTGCCAAATTAAAAGGGTGCCCTAACAAATGTATTTGACCAAATTAGAAGCAATACATGGCAACATGCTAGAAATAATATGCAATATGCAACGAATAAAGGTGACTCATCGTAAGTTATTGATGCAGGATACAGAAGAGAGGTAGTTTCATGTAAGAACAAGGTTAACGCATAGATGTAGTGTGTACCAAAAATAGGAAGGCATGTCATATTCACAGGTATAGTGTGTAAACTAACCAGATGCAATTTACCCTAATTAGAAGCATTACAAGCTAGATACCGTATGCAACATGCAACCACATATCACACTACGAAGTTAGAGCGAGCACCTGTGATGGTGGTGTAGGGGAAGTGCGGTCTTCAGGTACAGAGCTACGTTCAATATCTTCATTTAGGCTTGCTGTTTCTTGAGAATCATGTGGAGAGGATGAAATTGCATTCTTTATAAGAGTATTGCGTCTCATATTAACCCACGCGCGTGACTGTCTCATCATAAGCGATAGACGCATGATACACAAGAACAGTAGTTTGATGTAAGAACATGGTGTGATAGGCAGATGTAGTATGTACCAAAAACAGGAAGGCGTGTCATATTCACATGTATAATGTGTAAGCTAAGGAGATGCAATTTAACAAATTAGGAGCATTGATGAGGGATACATAAGAAAAGTGCCTTATCATAAGATATAGTATGTACCAAAAACAGGAAAGCGTGTCATATTCACATGTATCATGTGTAAGCTAAGCAGTTGCAGTTTACACTAATTAGGAGCAATACGAGCTAGACACCATATGCAACATGCAACCAGATATCACACTGCCAAGTTAGAGCAAGCACCTTGGATGGTGGAGTAGGGGAGCGGAGACTTGGACCTTGTAATGCACTATCAGTACAAGGAGAATCTGGTACAGATGCTCCGTTTATGTTGCTGCAAAGGACCACCATCATCGCCTTCCTTGCTCTTTTCCTTCCTCTTTCTTGATTTTGCCTTGTCAAGTCAAACCCACAAGAAAAAAGAATAAAATTTGCTCTTCAGAACTCATTGATGCATGATACTGACGAATACTACTTTCATGTAAGGCAGCCGCATGATAGGAGGATGGAATATATATGAAAAACAGGACGACGTGACATATTGACATGTATGATGTATAAAATGTAAACTAAGCACAAGGTGCTTGAACTTGTTAGAATTGACGCAAGCTAGAAACCATATGAAAGACGAAACCAATATCACTCTGCCAAATTAAAAGGGTGCCCTAACAAATGTATTTGACCAAATTAGAAGCAATACATGGCAACATGCTAGAAATAATATGCAATATGCAACGAATAAAGGTGACTCATCGTAAGTTATTGATGCAGGATACAGAAGAGAGGTAGTTTCATGTAAGAACAAGGTTAACACATAGATGTAGTGTGTACCAAAAATAGGAAGGCATGTCATATTCACAGGTATAGTGTGTAAACTAAGCAGATGCAATTTACCCTAATTAGAAGCATTACAAGCTAGACACCGTATGCAACATGCAACCACATATCACACTGCGAAGTTAGAGGAAGCACCTGTGATGGTGGTGTAGGGGAAGTGCTGTCTTCAGGTACAGAGCTACGTTCAATATCTTCATTTAGGCTTGCTGTTTCTTGAGAATCATGTGGAGAGGATGAAATTGCATTCTTTATGAAAGTATTGCGTCTCATATTAACCCACGCGCGTGACTGTCTCATCATAAGCGATAGACGCAGGATACACAAGAACATTAGTTTGATGTAAGAACATGGTGTGATAGGCAGATGTAGTATGTACCAAAAACAGGAAGGCGTGTCATATTCACATGTATAATGTGTAAGCTAAGGAGATGCAATTTAACAAATTAGGAGCATTGACGAGGGATACACAAGAAAAGTGCCTTATCATAAGATATAGTATGTACCAAATACAGGAAAGCGTGTCATATTCACATGTATCATGTGTAAGCTAAGCAGATGCAGTTTACACTAATTAGGAGCAATACGAGCTAGACACCATATGCAACATGCAACTAGATATCACACTGCCAAGTTAGAGCAAGCACCTTGGATGGTGGAGTAGGGGAGCGGAGACTTGGACCTTGTAATGCACTATCAGTACAAGGAGAATCGGTACAGATGCTCCGTTTATGTTGCTGCAGAGGACCACCATCATCGCCTTCCTTACTCTTTTCCTTCCTCTTTCTTGATTTTGCCTTGTCAAGTCAAACCCACAAGAAAAAAGAATAAAATTTGCTCTTCAGAACTCATTGATGCATGATACTGACGAACACTACTTTCATGTAAGGCAGCCGCATGATAGGAGGATGGAATATATATGAAAAACAGGACGGCGTGACATATTGACATGTATGATGTATAAAGTGTAAACTAAGCACAAGGTGCTTGAACTTGTTAGAATCGATGCAAGCTAGAAACCATATGAAAGATGAAACCAATATCACTCTGCCAAATTAAAAGGGTGCCCTAACAAATGTATTTGACCAAATTAGAAGCAATACATGGCAACATGCTAGAAATAATATGCAATATGCAACGAATAAAGGTGACTCATCGTAAGTGATTGATGCAGGATACAGAAGAGAGGTAGTTTCATGTAAGAACAAGGTTAACACATAGATGTAGTGTGTACCAAAAATAGGAAGGCATGTCATATTCACAGGTATAGTGTGTAAACTAAGCAGATGCAATTTACCCTAATTAGAAGCATTACAAGCTAGACACCGTATGCAACATGCAACCACATATCACACTGCGAAGTTAGAGCAAGCACCTGTGATGGTGGTGTAGGGGAAGTGCGGTCTTCAGGTACAGAGCTACGTTCAATATCTTCATTTAGGCTTGCTGTTTTTGAGAATCATGTGGAGAGGATGAAATTGCATTCTTTATAAGAGTATTGCGTCTCATATTAACCCACGCGCGTGACTGTCTCATCATAAGCGATAGACGCAGGATACACAAGAACAGTAGTTTGATGTAAGAACATGGTGTGATAGGCAGATGTAGTATGTACCAAAAACAGGAAGGCGTGTCATATTCACATGTATAATGTGTAAGCTAAGGAGATGCAATTTAACAAATTAGGAGCATTGATGAGGGATACACAAGAAAAGTGCCTTATCATAAGATATAGTATGTACCAAAAACAGGAAAGCGTGTCATATTCACATGTATCATGTGTAAGCTAAGCAGATGCAGTTTACACTAATTAGGAGCAATACGAGCTAGACACCATATGCAACATGCAACCAGATATCACACTGCCAAGTTAGAGCAAGCACCTTGGATGGTGGAGTAGGGGAGCGGAGACTTGGACCTTGTAATGCACTATCAGTACAAGGAGAATCGGTACAGATGCTCCGTTTATGTTGCTGCAGAGGACCACCATCATCGCCTTCCTTACTCTTTTCCTTCCTCTTTCTTGATTTTGCCTTGTCAAGTCAAACCCACAAGAAAATGAATAAAATTTGCTCTTCAGAACTCATTGATGCATGATACTGACGAACACTACTTTCATGTAAGGCAGTCGCATGATAGGAGGATGGAATATATATGAAAAACAGGACGGCGTGACATATTGACATGTATGATGTATAAAGTGTAAACTAAGCACAAGGTGCTTGAACTTGTTAGAATCGATGCAAGCTAGAAACCATATGAAAGATGAAACCAATATCACTCTGCCAAATTAAAAGGGTGCCCTAACAAATGTATTTGACCAAATTAGAAGCAATACATGGCAACATGCTAGAAATAATATGCAATATGCAACGAATAAAGGTGACTCATCGTAAGTGATTGATGCAGGATACAGAAGAGAGGTAGTTTCATGTAAGAACAAGGTTAACACATAGATGTAGTGTGTACCAAAAATAGGAAGGCATGTCATATTCACAGGTATAGTGTGTAAACTAAGCAGATGCAATTTACCCTAATTAGAAGCATTACAAGCTAGACACCGTATGCAACATGCAACCACATATCACACTGCGAAGTTAGAGCAAGCACCTGTGATGGTGGTGTAGGGGAAGTGCGGTCTTCAGGTACAGAGCTACGTTCAATATCTTCATTTAGGCTTGCTGTTTCTTGAGAATCATGTGGAGAGGATGAAATTGCATTCTTTATAAGAGTATTGCGTCTCATATTAACCCACGCGCGTGACTGTCTCATCATAAGCGATAGACGCAGGATACACAAGAACAGTAGTTTGATGTAAGAACATGGTGTGATAGGCAGATGTAGTATGTACCAAAAACAGGAAGGCGTGTCATATTCACATGTATAATGTGTAAGCTAAGGAGATGCAATTTAACAAATTAGGAGCATTGATGAGGGATACACAAGAAAAGTGCCTTATCATAAGATATAGTATGTACCAAAAACAGGAAAGCGTGTCATATTCACATGTATCATGTGTAAGCTAAGCAGATGCAGTTTACACTAATTAGGAGCAATACGAGCTAGACACCATATGCAACATGCAACCAGATATCACACTGCCAAGTTAGAGCAAGCACCTTGGATGGTGGAGTAGGGGAGCGGAGACTTGGACCTTGTAATGCACTATCAGTACAAGGAGAATCGGTACAGATGCTCCGTTTATGTTGCTGCAGAGGACCACCATCATCGCCTTCCTTACTCTTTTCCTTCCTCTTTCTTGATTTTGCCTTGTCAAGTCAAACCCACAAGAAAAAAGAATAAAATTTGCTCTTCAGAACTCATTGATGCATGATACTGACGAACACTACTTTCATGTAAGGCAGCCGCATGATAGGAGGATGGAATATATATGAAAAACAGGACGGCGTGACATATTGACATGTATGATGTATAAAGTGTAAACTAAGCACAAGGTGCTTGAACTTGTTAGAATCGATGCAAGCTAGAAACCATATGAAAGATGAAACCAATATCACTCTGCCAAATTAAAAGGGTGCCCTAACAAATGTATTTGACCAAATTAGAAGCAATACATGGCAACATGCTAGAAATAATATGCAATATGCAACGAATAAAGGTGACTCATCGTAAGTGATTGATGCAGGATACAGAAGAGAGGTAGTTTCATGTAAGAACAAGGTTAACACATAGATGTAGTGTGTACCAAAAATAGGAAGGCATGTCATATTCACAGGTATAGTGTGTAAACTAAGCAGATGCAATTTACCCTAATTAGAAGAATTACAAGATAGACACCATATGCAACATGCAACCACATATCACACTGCGAAGTTAGAGCAAGCACCTGTGATGGTGGTGTAGGGGAAGTGCTATCTTCATGTACAGAGCTACGTTCAATATCTTCATTTAGGCTTGCTGTTTCTTGAGAATCATGTGGAGAGGATGAAATTGCATTCTTTATAAGAGTATTGTGTCTCATATTAATTAACCACGCGCGTGATTGTCTCATCATAAGCGATAGACGCAGGATACACAAGAACAGTAGTTTGATGTAAGAACATGGTGTGATAGGCAGATGTAGTATGTACCAAAAACAGGAAGGCATGTCATATTCACATGTATAATGTGTAAGCTAAGGAGATGCAATTTAACAAATTAGGAGCATTGATGAGGGATACACAAGAAAAGTGCCTTATCATAAGATATAGTATATACCAAAAACAGGAAAGCGTGTCATATTCACATGTATCATGTGTAAGCTAAGCAGATGCAGTTTACACTAATTAGGAGCAATACGAGCTAGACACCATATGCAACATGCAACCAGATATCACACTGCCAAGTTAGAGCAAGCACCTTGGATGGTGGAGTAGGGGAGCGGAGACTTGGACCTTGTAATGCACTATCAGTACAAGGAGAATCGGTACAGATGCTCCGTTTATGTTGCTGCAGAGGACCACCATCATCGCCTTCCTTACTCTTTTCCTTCCTCTTTCTTGATTTTGCCTTGTCAAGTGAAACCCACAAGAAAAAAGAATAAAATTTGCTCTTCAGAACTCATTGATGCATGATACTGACGAACACTACTTTCATGTAAGGCAGCCGCATGATAGGAGGATGGAATATATATGAAAAACAGGACGGCGTGACATATTGACATGTATGATGTATAAAGTGTAAACTAAGCACAAGGTGCTTGAACTTGTTAGAATCGATGCAAGCTAGAAACCATATGAAAGATGAAACCAATATCACTCTGCCAAATTAAAAGGGTGCCCTAACAAATGTATTTGACCAAATTAGAAGCAATACATGGCAACATGCTAGAAATAATATGCAATATGCAACGAATAAAGGTGACTCATCGTAAGTGATTGATGCAGGATACAGAAGAGAGGTAGTTTAATGTAAGAACAAGGTTAACACATAGATGTAGTGTGTACCAAAAATAGGAAGGCATGTCATATTCACAGGTATAGTGTGTAAACTAAGCAGATGCAATTTACCCTAATTAGAAGAATTACAAGATAGACACCATATGCAACATGCAACCACATATCACACTGCGAAGTTAGAGAAAGCACCTGTGATGGTGGTGTAGGGGAAGTGCTGTCTTCAGGTACAGAGCTACGTTCAATATCTTCATTTAGGCTTGCTGTTTCTTGAGAATCATGTGGAGAGGATGAAATTGCATTCTTTATAAGAGTATTGCGTCTCATATTAATTAACCCACGCGCGTGACTGTCTCATCATAAGCGATAGACGCAGGATACACAAGAACAGTAGTTTGATGTAAGAACATGGTGTGATAGGCAGATGTAGTATGTACCAAAAACAGGAAGGCGTGTCATATTAACATGTATAATGTGTAAGCTAAGGAGATGCAATTTAACAAATTAGGAGCATTGATGAGGGATACACAAGAAAAGTGCCTTATCATAAGATATAGTATGTACCAAAAACAGGAAAGCGTGTCATATTCACATGTATCATGTGTAAGCTAAGCAGATGCAGTTTACACTAATTAGGAGCAATACGAGCTAGACACCATATGCAACATGCAACCAGATATCACACTGCCAAGTTAGAGAAAGCACCTTGGATGGTGGTGTAGGGGAGCGGAGACTTGGACCTTGTAATGCACTACCAGTACAAGGAGAATCGGTACAGATGCTCCGTTTATGTTGCTGCAGAGGACCACCATCATCGCCTTCCTTACTCTTTTCCTTCCTCTTTCTTGATTTTCCTTGTCAAGTCAAACCCACAAGAAAAAAGAATAAAATTTGCTCTTCAGAACTCATTGATGCATGATACTGACGAACACTACTTTCATGTAAGGCAGCCGCATGATAGGAGGATGGAATATATATGAAAAACAGGACAGCGTGACATATTGACATGTATGATGTATAAAGTGTAAACTAAGCACAAGGTGCTTGAACTTGTTAGAATCGATGCAAGCTAGAAACCATATGAAAGATGAAACCAATATCACTCTGCCAAATTAAAAGGGTGCCCTAACAAATGTATTTGACCAAATTAGAAGCAATACATGGCAACATGCTAGAAATAATATGCAATATGCAACGAATAAAGGTGACTCATCGTAAGTGATTGATGCAGGATACAGAAGAGAGGTAGTTTCATGTAAGAACAAGGTTAACACATAGATGTAGTGTGTACCAAAATAGGAAGGCATGTCATATTCACAGGTATAGTGTGTAAACTAAGCAGATGCAATTTACCCTAATTAGAAGCATTACAAGCTAGACACCGTATGCAACATGCAACCACATATCACACTGCGAAGTTAGAGCAAGCACCTGTGATGGTGGTGTAGGGGAAGTGCGGTCTTCAGGTACAGAGCTACGTTCAATATCTTCATTTAGGCTTGCTGTTTCTTGAGAATCATGTGGAGAGGATGAAATTGCATTCTTTATAAGAGTATTGCGTCTCATATTAACCCACGCGCGTGACTGTCTCATCATAAGCGATAGACGCAGGATACACAAGAACAGTAGTTTGATGTAAGAACATGGTGTGATAGGCAGATGTAGTATGTACCAAAAACAGGAAGGCGTGTCATATTCACATGTATAATGTGTAAGCTAAGGAGATGCAATTTAACAAATTAGGAGCATTGATGAGGGATACACAAGAAAAGTGCCTTATCATAAGATATAGTATGTACCAAAAACAGGAAAGCGTGTCATATTCACATGTATCATGTGTAAGCTAAGCAGATGCAGTTTACACTAATTAGGAGCAATACGAGCTAGACACCATATGCAACATGCAACCAGATATCACACTGCCAAGTTAGAGCAAGCACCTTGGATGGTGGAGTAGGGGAGCGGAGACTTGGACCTTGTAATGCACTATCAGTACAAGGAGAATCGGTACAGATGCTCCGTTTATGTTGCTGCAGAGGACCACCATCATCGCCTTCCTTACTCTTTTCCTTCCTCTTTCTTGATTTTGCCTTGTCAAGTCAAACCCACAAGAAAAAAGAATAAAATTTGCTCTTCAGAACTCATTGATGCATGATACTGACGAACACTACTTTCATGTAAGGCAGCCGCATGATAGGAGGATGGAATATATATGAAAAACAGGACGGCGTGACATATTGACATGTATGATGTATAAAGTGTAAACTAAGCACAAGGTGCTTGAACTTGTTAGAATCGATGCAAGCTAGAAACCATATGAAAGATGAAACCAATATCACTCTGCCAAATTAAAAGGGTGCCCTAACAAATGTATTTGACCAAATTAGAAGCAATACATGGCAACATGCTAGAAATAATATGCAATATGCAACGAATAAAGGTGACTCATCGTAAGTGATTGATGCAGGATACAGAAGAGAGGTAGTTTCATGTAAGAACAAGGTTAACACATAGATGTAGTGTGTACCAAAAATAGGAAGGCATGTCATATTCACAGGTATAGTGTGTAAACTAAGCAGATGCAATTTACCCTAATTAGAAGCATTACAAGCTAGACACCGTATGCAACATGCAACCACATATCACACTGCGAAGTTAGAGCAAGCACCTGTGATGGTGGTGTAGGGGAAGTGCGGTCTTCAGGTACAGAGCTACGTTCAATATCTTCATTTAGGCTTGCTGTTTCTTGAGAATCATGTGGAGAGGATGAAATTGCATTCTTTATAAGAGTATTGCGTCTCATATTAACCCACGCGCGTGACTGTCTCATCATAAGCGATAGACGCAGGATACACAAGAACAGTAGTTTGATGTAAGAACATGGTGTGATAGGCAGATGTAGTATGTACCAAAAACAGGAAGGCGTGTCATATTCACATGTATAATGTGTAAGCTAAGGAGATGCAATTTAACAAATTAGGAGCATTGATGAGGGATACACAAGAAAAGTGCCTTATCATAAGATATAGTATGTACCAAAAACAGGAAAGCGTGTCATATTCACATGTATCATGTGTAAGCTAAGCAGATGCAGTTTACACTAATTAGGAGCAATACGAGCTAGACACCATATGCAACATGCAACCAGATATCACACTGCCAAGTTAGAGAAGCACCTTGGATGGTGGAGTAGGGGAGCGGAGACTTGGACCTTGTAATGCACTATCAGTACAAGGAGAATCGGTACAGATGCTCCGTTTACGTTGCTGCAGAGGACCACCATCATCGCCTTCCTTACTCTTTTCCTTCCTCTTTCTTGATTTTGCCTTGTCAAGTCTAACCCACAAGAAAAAGGAATAAAATTTGCTCTTCAGAACTCATTGAATGCATGATACTGACGAACACTACTTTCATGTAAGACGAAACACTACATATCACACTCCCAAGTAAGAGCAAGCACCTGCGATGGTGGTGTGGGGGGAATTGCGGTGATCAACTAGAAAGCTACGTTGACTATCTTTATTTAGCCTTCCTGTTTCTTGAGAATCATGTGGGGAGGATGACACTACACTCTTTGAATGAGTATGGCGTCTCACAGAAACCCACCCGGGTGACTGTCTCATCATAAGTGATTGACGAGGGATACAAAAGAGCATTAGTTTGATGTACGAACATGGTTAATAGACATATGTAGTATGTATCAAAAACAGGAAGGCATGTCATTATCAAAGGTATAATGTGTAAACTAAGCAGATGCAATTTAACCAAATTGGAAGCAATACAAGCTAGACACCATATGCAACATGCAACCACATTTGACAGCGTGAAGTTAAAGCAAGCACCTGGGATGGTTGTGTGTGGCAATTGATATCATCAACTGCAGAGCTAAGTTTACTGTCTCCAACTGCTGACACTGCACCCGTTAGAGCACTGGAACGCTTAGTGCTTACCTTCGAATTACACTGGAGCGACTTCTGTCTTTTCTTTTCTGCATTCATCAACACTGCGTCAGAGTCTGAAATACCCATGCATAAAAAAACAATAGTGTCAGTATGGGTGAAGTGTGTGCACAATTAGTACAGTGTAAAGGTAGAAGATAGCAGGCCGGTGAGAAATAAATGACGGGAGACATATGATAGCTCTACAACATGCATGTCATACTAAATTACTATAGGATTCTATGAAAATAACAGTCGACTGAAAGCAAATAGGTCAGTCCATTTTTTCTGCGCCGTCCGATGTACAAAGAATGGGCAGATCGCCTTCATCTACCTCCAGCGAGTCAGTGTTGACGATCTTCCTCGAAATGCCAGCGACCACCGGCCCAGTATTCCTCCCCTGCATGCGCCCTCCCCTCGACCTCACCGCACCACCGTGCTTGGCACCGCCCCCCGGCCATCCATTCAAGCCCCGCCGACCTCCAGATCGGGTGCAAGCAGATCCTGCGCCCAACACCCCTATGATAGACACCGATGCGCCGTTTCCTTGGGGAACAGGCGGACTAGGTTCTCCGCGCACCTAAGCGGGTGCTGCTTCTTTTAATTGCGGTTCGACTGACCCTGAATTGAAATCCAGGCGGGCTACTGACCTCTAGCAAAGGTGAAATAGTAAAAGGGAGGAAACCTTATGCATTTAGTATCACGAAGAAGATGCAGTAAGAAGCGCTCAACTAGTTTCTTTCGTGGGATGAATACGGTGTGAGCGGAGATGTAAGATTTGCATGAATAAGGGAAGAGGAGTACCTCTTTCTGCTGGCAGTGTTGTGTCCTCCTTCTGTTTTTTCCGACGATCTTCTTGTTGTTCGCCGGAAACCAGAAGTTGTGGAGGACGGTGCAGCCTTGGACGAACCCGTGGCCAAGTTGTTGAGTGTGGTGCAGTGGCCGTCTGTTGGCGGTGGGGAAGCAGATCCGAGGCGGCGAACGACGACGTAGCGGGAACAGCTCCGGTGCGGTGGATGGTTTGCGACAGTGGAGCCGCAGCAGTGAGGCGCAGGATGGCGTGGTCATAGTGGTTCTGGTACGGCGCACATCGGCGTCGGCATCGTGGAGGTAGCTCTGCCTCGGCTTCAGCTGCTAAGTCCTTGAGGGCGTTGCGGTTGCGGTTGCGTTGGACGACGACATCGGGGTACCGGCTCCTGCGTGATGGAGGAGGGCGGTGGTGGATTGGCCGCTATGGGGTGGAGGACAGAGGAGGGCTGGGGTTTCGCGGCTGGTGGAGAGGGCGTTTTCGCGCCCATGGCGTATGAATGGGGAAACGGAGGGAGGCGGGGAACTAAGGGGGAACAATGTTTCGGTTTGAGATGCGCTTTTTTCGAAATTTGGGGAAAGTTACAAACTTTCCCCCATCTAAAATTTCGGACATATTGCGGGTTGGGGGTAGGACAATCATGTCAGGTGTCCCAAATGTGGGCGGGATAGATTTCGGCCGAGCGCATGGGTAGGCGCCCACGGCGTATGAATGCTTATCTGGCATCTTGGTGAAGTTACAAACCTACCCCGGTTTAGACCTTTGGACATCGGGCCGATAGGCTACATGGTCCAGAGTCAGGACAGTAATTTCCTACCACCAAAACATTAGTCTCGCGCGGTTTCGGGTGACCAGAGGCCTATTTGGCGCTTCGTTCAGGGCCTCTTTGATTCACAAGATTGTCAAAATGAAGGAATAGGAAAAATGTAGGAATAGGGTGACATGTCCCATAGTATCCTACAGGATTTGAAAGAATGTTTGAGCATGAGGAAAAACAAAGGAATTCTACAAAGAGGTTTGAGTGGATGGAAGTTTTCCTCCAAAATGTAGTACAAATGGATCATATGGAAAAATTCCTAAGGATGCCAATCCTACGAATCAAATGAGCATCGCAGGAAAAATTCCTAAGGGTTTAAATCCTCCAAAATCCTATGCAATTCCTTTTAATCAAAGGAGCCCTCAATATTTGGGAGCAGAAGCATTTAACGTTTTTGGTTCTCTTGAATTGAACTTTCAGGATTTGTCAAACTTCACAAATCTTTACTCTTGAAAATCCTAAAGCTACGATTATTTTGGAATGGAGGGGGTACATTTGAATATACATTGTACACGAGTATATATTAAAAAATATGCAACTTACCTCAGTTCATGCATGGTTCCAGATATAATCTCCTTGGTTGCAAAAACAAAGTTAGATATGCGTATGAATATATATAGCATGTTCAAACTCAAAACAAAGATTGATGCCCCCTTTTACATCTAATTTACAAATGCCATTATCTCGGGTTCAAATAGATGAATGCACTTCCTATGAATTCGAATCTTCGAAACCCCCTTTATGTTGAATTCGACATGTATTCTATTTCGTAGCTAGCAATTTGGAATGTATCCATGCAAGTGACAAATGTATAAAGTGCTTCACACTAACAACATGGAGTGCACTAATTAATGTTTATATATGAATTGCAAAAGCATCCATTGCCTGTATTTCAAACCGCTCTCACTCTATGGATCGATAATATGAAATAAACACATGCACATGCTAGAATTCAATTGCAGTTGAAGAAAGAGCCTACTCCTGGTACTGTATATTAGTGATAGGGGTGTGTACAAAGTACACGTGAATACCAGGCATTGTGCGTGTGTGTATACTATCGAACTAGCCCCCAAGCTTGTATAACATACTAAGGGCCTAGGGTTACAAATCATATATAGTCAGCTTATCACCAGTGGGGATAGAGTCCTCCGCGACTCTGGTAGCTTCGTGTTGTACGCCGAGTCCTCGACATGGGTCTTCGTATAACATGTCTCGGTCCAACCTATATGTGGCGCAGGATGGAACCGACCCATGAGTCTTCATGTTGACCCACCACAACTAGAAATGATGTGCCCACCACACCACACACGCAATCGGCCACTAAGAAAATAAGCATATACAATAATACAACGGTATCTAGCTCACGATACGTCTCCATATTTTGTTGATGACACTGACGGACTTTGCATTTGATGCGTGCTCTGTATTTTGTTGACGACACTTACGATCATTGTATTTGAAACGAAAGCACGATATGGTCACTGGACTTCAGAATAAGCTCATCACGGTCACCACATACATTTTGTTGTGCTAACCAACATGTGGTTGGATGATTAGAGGACAGTGGTTTCTCGAGCCCACCCAGGTTAAAGTCCCGGTGCTCGCATTTATCTTGTGTTAATTTCAGTATTTTCCGGCGGCGTACGTTTAGTGGGAGTAGACGTTCCACTCGACTATGAGGCACCTATGGTGACTTCTTAAAATCTCAAGATCATATATGCTGGCCCACTCTCTCGAAGGTGCTCATAGGGGTAGGGTTCGCGTGTTTGCGCTTATAGCGGTGAGTGCTTGCGCGTATATATGAGCCCTTGCATCTGTACCGTGTTAAACAAATACCTATCATGATTATACGATCACTGGCTCACCCGTACAACTCCGTATTTGTTGATGACATAATCAATTGACCAGTCAAACGTTCCACGCGGCGCAACTAGTGTTGCACCATCGGGGCGCGTAACCATGGGGCCCACCTGTCAGCCCGTATATGAAAGAAAGAAATGGTAGTTTGAGTCTGTATTGTGTTGATAAAATAGGAGTACATTTTAGGGTGATCATACGGTCACTGGCTCACCATACAGCTCCATAATTTGTTGATAACACGATGAATTGACCAGTCAAACGGTCCACATTTAGCAGCGCACATTACCATAGGGCCCACCCGTCAGCGCGTATATGAAGGACAAAAATGGTAATAAATGAGTGGTTTCGGGGAGGGCGGGCCGGCCGCGGGCGGCGGGGGCTGGCGGTTCGGCTGGTGGTGGCTGGCGGCTCAGGGGGGGTGGAGTTTGATGATAAACTGGAGGCCCTTGATTTCGTATCCAACGGCTGGAAAATCTAATGACCAGAGATGAAAAATCAGTCGACTGACGTGTAGCCTCACCCCGCACGTACACATGCACGCACGCAAGACACACACGCAAGACACGCACACATGTAGGCGTGCAACACTGACACGTACACACGCACACATGCTGGCGTGCAACACTGACACGTACACATGCACTCACAAACACACGCATGTACGCACCCATGCATGCAACACTGAAACGTATCCTTGCACGCACGAACACTCGCATGCCTGCATGCACACAGCAGACGACGCAAGACACACGTTCAACCTATACGTGCATGCACCCTTTGTTAAGGACATGGATTGTTACGGGTATTAATCAATCTTATCTGTGATAAGAAGAACATTGATGTTTGCAGCGGTCTTTATGACTCACAACGTATCGAAGGGCTATCAACATAGTAGGCTTATCTACATGAAAAAGATGATGTCACACTCAATGAACAATCATCGGTTTATGAAATGCCCGCTGTCGGTGTCAAAACCGGTGGATCTCAGGTAGGGGGTACCGAACTGCGCGTCTAGGCCGGATGGTAACAGGAGGCAGGGGACACAATGTTTTACCCAGGTTTGGGCCCTCTTGATGGAGGTAAAACCCTATGTCCTGCTTGATTAATATTGATGATATGGGTAGTACAAGAGTACATCTACCACGAGATCAAAGAGGCTAAACCCTAGAAGCTAGCCTATGGTATGATTGTTGTTCGTCCTATGGACTAAAACCCTCCGGTTTATATAGACACCGGAGAGGGCTAGGGTTACACAGAGTCGGTTACAATGGGAGGAGATCTACATATCCGTATTGCCAAGCTTGCCTTCCACGCCAAGGAAAGTCCCATCCAGACACGGGACGAAGTCTTCAATCTTGTATCTTCATAGTCCAAAAGTCCGGCCAAAGGTTATAGTCCGGCTATCCGGACACCCCTAATCCAGGACTCCCTCAGTAGCCCCTGAACCAGGCTTCAATGACGACGAGTCCGGCGTGCAGATTGTCTTCAGCATTGCGAGGCGGGTTCCTCCTCCGAATACTTCATGGAAGATTTTGAACACAAGGATAGTGTCCGACTCTGCAAAATAAGTTCCACATACTGCCATAGAGAGAATAATATTTACACAAGTCTAATCCGCTGACGTATTCCATAGCGTGTCATCATGGCATAGCCAAGCCTTTATTTGAACCGTTTTTACTGTCCCACCTCAGCGCGTTTTGCGAGGCGGTTTCCTTGGCTCGTCTTGTCAAAGCAGAGATCATGTTCCCTTTATTTACGGGATTCTCATCAATACGGACGTGGGTAACCCAATCGTGCCCGTTGGTGTGTCTCCTCGATCAAAGGCGAGTCCCAAACGGTCACGGGGAGGGCTCTTGGTATTCAACCTCTTATGAAGAGACCAAGGCCTTACTCCTTTCTTTTGATCTCAATCGAATTCGCCCTTCGCCTCGAGTTCCAACACCCAAGGCCCCAGATTTCAGGCGCTTCAGACCTTCGATGATGTCCGGCTCCGACCTTCGAGGCCGATGGATGCCTTCCTCCATCACGGAGGAAGACGTGCTAAAGCTGAGAGAGGCCAGGTTTTTGATCGGCGAAATCTCGCATAGGCTGCCTGCTCACGGGCAGGTTATTCCTACTCCCAAGCCTGGTGAGAGCGTGGTGTTCGTGTCTCACTTCCTCCGAGGGCTAGGCTTCACGACGGATCCCTTCATGAGGGGGCTCATGTTCTATTATGGGCTGGAATTTCACGAGTTAGCCCCGGAGTCCATCCTCCACATCTCATCATTCATTATCGTGCGCGAAGCCTTCCTCCGTATTACTCCTCACTTTGGACTGTGGCTTAAGACCTTTAAAGTAGAGCCGAAGATGATTGAGGGACAGCACGCGGAGTGCGGAGGTGCTGTTATCAGCAAGAATGCTGACGCTCCATGGCCCGAGGGCTCTTTTCAAGAGGAGTTTAGCTTATGGCAACAAGAGTGGTTTTATATCACAGCTCCCAGGAGCACCAAGTGGGTGGCGCTGCCTGCTTTCTGCTCAGGTCCCCCGCCACGACTGGCGTCATGGGTCAATAAGGGGCTGGACTGGGGGTCGGTAAAGGACGTGCCCCTGTTGCAGGGCCGCATCCGAGATCTCCTAGAAAGAGACATCAGTCTGGTCGTGGTGACGCATGTTATGTTAATTCGCCGAGTTCTGCCCTGCAAACGTCGCCCCCTCCGCCTGTGGGAGTTCAACCCGGAGGGACCACGAGTTCTCCAACATTTTCTTGGCATGACGCCCGTGGAAATGTACAAATTGTTCTTCGGACCACAGGTAGTGTGTCCGGATTCTATGGAGGACGCAGGTCTGAGCTGCAATTGTCCGGATACTCAAGTAAGTAGCCCTGTGCCCGGACACACCATCCGTTCATTTATCACAACATCACCCTTAAAAGAGTTGTCTTTGAAACAGGAGTGGGTAGCAAAGGCGAAGTTAATCAGGTGTCCGGCCCCCCTTCCCAAGACCTCGCCGGATCCCGTGTTAACCAGGATGCTGGAGATCATGCCTTCGGAAGAAAGCGAAGGGGGGGACAAAGAAGCTGCTGCCTCCTCGAAGGAGGCTGTCTGGAAAGGAGGAATCGAAAATTCCTCTACTCAGGGGAGGAAGAGGACTGCCTCTGAAGACCCGGAGTCCATGGTCTCAAAGCGGGGGAAGAAATCTTCGCTAGAGGGTCCTGTGCCGGGGGATGCCTCGGCCGTACTATGCCCTCAAGGGGATCAGCCCTCCACCGAGCCGTAAGTAGAGAGGGGAGGTTTAAAATGAGAGAAATCCTTGTTTTATTTCTGAGGAAAATAACCGAAATTTTACCTTGTAGTTCGGATCTCAGCCCTTCTCAGTAGAGCTCATCTTCGGGGGATCTTCTTCCGGAGATGATGGAGAGCGGAATGGCTCCCCCTGCCGTACCGCCTTACGAGGCGGGCGATCCTGAGGTATCGTCACGGAGGGTTTCTCCGAATCCGGCAGGGCCGGAAGGCAGTCATATGGCCCCCCAAGGCCATCCGTGTCCGGTCTTTGAAAAAGGCCATCGAACGAGTCCGGCACCGCCTGGTGCTCGGTCAGATGAGCTGAAGGATCTGTTAGGGCGAGCGTCTATCTCAGAGGAACACTGTACGTTGATGGGTACGGTAATTGAAAGGATTTAGTCCGCTGAAAGCAGGTTGCACGAGGCCGTGAGGAGTTTACTGACAGGTTTTGA
This sequence comes from Triticum aestivum, assembly GCF_018294505.1. Lineage (NCBI taxonomy): Eukaryota > Viridiplantae > Streptophyta > Magnoliopsida > Poales > Poaceae > Triticum > Triticum aestivum. The sequence continues at coordinate 186,946,922 of NC_057800.1, forward strand.
GGTACGCGAGGTGATGTACCTTTTGACAGTTCCACATATAAGATGCGCCCTGTGTAGATAGTAGCCCCTGAGACTCTGTGTGTTGTCGAAGACGACATCACGCAGAGGATCATAGTCCCAGGTGTAATTTTGCCGCCTTCCTATGTAGGTGGCGAAGTGTCCGGTGGCCAGCCGGACTGATGAATTTGCCAAGCTAACGCGGCAACTTGACGTGGCAGACGCCGACATCACGCTTGTCAACAAGCGGCTTGACGAGGCGCAAGGTATGTAATTTCTCCGGAGACACCTGGTAAGAGGAGCTTGATGCCAGTATCTTACAGCGTGTGCGCTTGATGTAGATGGGGCCGCTGCCATGGAGAACCTTCGGGCGGAACTTGCCCGAGCCAAGGAGCAAGCCAGGAGAAGTGATGCGGCTGCCGTAAAGGCAATTGAAGAGCTGAAAGCCGAACAGGCTGCTCACTGCCGAAGCAAGAAGGAAATGGACGAAATGGCTATGAAGTTAAAGAACGCTGCTGACCGCTGCAAGCTTCTTGAAAAAGAGGATCGGGCGGAGCGGACAGACCTGGAGAAGGCCACTACAACGGCCAAGGATGCTCATTCTGCGATGAGAGCGATGAAGGAGGAGCTGCGTTAGGCCGGAGATATCGCGGCTGGAAAGCCCTTTATGCTGTGAATGAAGTTCGGAGATCCTAAATACGCTCCATTGGACCGGATGTGGAGTTCGGTGGACGCATATCTGGATTTAGCTGCGAGTGTCACTGATGCGGCCGAACATTTCCGAGATCAGAAAGATAGCGAAGTGGAGAAGCTCTTCTGGTGACAATTCAACAATCCGGAGCGTCCGCTTCCGTTGACCGATTGTTTGGCCGAATGGGCCGAACTAAATAGGTTGTCCGGACTCGCCATGAAGGATGTCATTAATCATCTGTGGCCAGAAAGGCCAAAGCCGAATAGTTATTTTAGCTTGGTGCAGCAGTTCCTTGGTGCCGTGTCGCATATCAATGCGATGAAGAGGTCAGCATGCATAGAGGGTGTGTGGATTGCCCTTGCCCGTGTCAAGACATACTGGGCGGAGATGGAGGCCGCCGCTGTTGCATCCCAAGATTCGGACGGAGGCCGAATACCTGCTGAGCACTATTTTCAGGAAGTTCTGCAAGGCGCTCGTTTAATAGAGACGCAGTGCTCGAAGGATATTATGTTCGAATAACATGTATTATTGTAAAACAATATTTCAATGAATTGTCGAAGCTTTTTATACTTGTGTCTGCAAGTATTATAATGCCTCCTGTGCGGCCGTTGAGGTATATGTGTATATAATCTTAAAGATGGCAGTCGTCGGCTTCAGCCCCCACGCATATAATGCAGGGGTGTTCACAGAAGGCGCATTCTCACACTTGATCCAACGTCTTGGTCCATGAAGGAGGTGATAGCGCAGCGAACTAGGCAATCGGACTATAATGCTTTATCACTTTCACTTAGCCGTAGGAGTTTGACAGGGGGGCTACTATATAGCCCCTGGTGGCGCCGCGCTCGCCCGAACTCGGGGCGCGTGTCTGCCTGGCCGAGAAACGGCCCTTCATTAATGCGGAGGAATCTCGAAGACTCTGATAGGTCATCGAGTGGTTGACCAGTCTCACGCTATATCATGACAGTCAGTTTCCGGCTTTCTCTACTGAGGTGCTCGCCTGGCTGAACCGGGGCACAATCGCAGTAGTTCTCCTGGTGCCGCCTTAGCCGATAGAGCGGAATGTAATGCAGCAAAACATAGGAGCCGGGAAAACCCAAAATTTGACCAAAGACATGATTCGGAGCTGATGCATATAAGGCCAAACTCGCGACGCCGAACACTCCCTAAGGTATTCGGTCTTTATAAAAACGGGCTGAGCAGTGCCCATGATAATAAGCCCCTGGTGTCCAGGTACGTGCGAAATTCTGACGTGGCCACATGCCAAGACGCCAGCCTCCTCCTTGGTTATACTGTGAATTCGAGGGATGTGCATCAACAAGAGACAGTGAAAAAGGTTTACGCAGGGTCTTAATCTAAAGAGAATCCTTGGGACGGGTCCCTGCTGCACGTCTGCGCCTGTGTCTCCGTTGCGCCGTGTCCTGGACGGGTGTAGCACGGTGTTCATCTGTAAAAGAGAGGAACTTAGTTGAAAGAATAATAGCCGTGCGAAATATATGTTGTACTAAGTAAACAAAGTATAATTCAAGATGGGGAAAATTGAGCCTTATTATCGCTTATTTTACATATGCGGAGCCCCTTGTATAGGGGTGTACGGCTACAGAAACCTTTATCAATTATAAGTTTTCTCCGGACTCACCTAGCCATGTTCGTGGTCTTAATGACCCGTTAGATGCTTTTGTTGGTGAAGCTGTTTTAATGTGTGGCTGTCAAGGCAGCCGTATAGTCTTCTGCACGCGAGGAACATTCAATATTTCCCTTTAGTGAGATGATGCCTTGTGGGTCGGGCATCTTAAGCGTGAGAGATGCATAATGCGGTATTGTGTTAAAGCGGGCGAAAGCTTCACGTCCCAGTAGTGCTTGATAGCCACTTGAAAATGGGGCGATGTGGAAGGTTAGCTTTTCACGGCGGATGTTATCGGGGGAACCGAACATTACTTCTAGCAGGAGAGAACCCGTGCAATGGGCATCCGGGCCTAGCGTTACTCCTTTAAAGGAAGTGTTGCTATGGCGAATTTTTGTTGGGTCCATCCCCATTTTGCGGACTGTGTCCTGATATAGCAGGTTTAGACCACTGCCGCCGTCCATCAGGACTTGTGTAAAGTGGAATCGGTCAATTACCGGATCTAATACCAAGGCGGTCCAACCTGTGTTCCGGATACTTCCGGAGTAATCCTAATGGTCGAAGGTGACCAGTTTTAACAACCAGTGGCGAGACTCCTTTGTGATAGGCCGCATGGCGCGTATCTCTATAGGCGCCACTTTGTTTTTCCCTTTTGTCACGTGAAGTAAGTTTACTGTTTTGACTTCTTGTGGGAAATTCTCTTGTTTCCCGGTGCTCTGCTCGTGGGGTTCGTCATTGTCCTCACTTGGTGTATCGAGCCCCTTGTGTTCGGCGTTGAGTTTGCCGGATTGCTTGAAGACCCAACATTCTCTGTGGGTATGGTTTGCAGGCTTCCCGGGAGTGTTGTGGATTTGACATATTTTGTCCAAAATTTTGTTTACGCTAGATATCTCATCCCTGTTATCCTTGAGGGGCAGCTTTTTTCTGACCCTGCCGAGAGCTTTTGAATCTGGTGTTGACTGCCGTGCTCTTCGGGCTGTTTCCCTTATTCCAGCGCTGGTCCTTGCTGCGACGCGGTTTCCCGTTTCCGTCCCTGACTTTGGATGTACTTGGGTCGCTGGTGCTACATCTTGCCAACTAGCTGTCCTCTCCCACGCAAAAGCGGGTCATGAGGCTTGTTAATGCGGTCATTGTTCTTGGATTTTCTTGGCCGAGGTGTCTGGCGAGCCATTCGTCTCGAACGCTGTGTTTGAAAGCTGCTAAGGCTTCGGCGTCCGGACAGTCGACTATCTGGTTCTTTTTAGTAAGAAATATGTTCCAGAGTTTCTGGGCTGACTCTCTGGGCTATTGAGTTATATGACTTAAATCGTCTGCATCTGGAGGCCGGACATAGGTCCCTTGAAAATTTGCCCGAAAAGCCTCCTCGAGCTCTTCCCAACTTCCAATGGTGTTTTCGGGAAGGCCTTTAAGCCAATGCCGGCTGGCCCTTTGAGCTTGAGGGGTAAGTATTTTATGGCGTGGAGGTCGTCTCCTCTGGCCATATGGATATGGAGGATATATTCCTCAATCCAGACTCCAGGGTCTGTCGTTCCGTCGTACGCCTCTATGTTTACGGGCTTGAATCCTGCTGGAAATTCATGGTCCAGCACCTCATCGGTGAAACATAGGGGGTGTGCGGCACCCCTGTATTTGGGTGTGCCGTAGTGTTCGGATGTTTGTTGTGTTGCATTGCTTACTAAAGCTTGCTTTCTTGGCCCGTAGATAGATCTGGCTGGGCCATCTTTTCGATGCGAATCCTTGAGTGGGTCGCGTGCTGGCTTGTGTGCGGCGCCTCTTGCCTCTCTATATTGGCCATGGGGTCGTTTATCCGACTGGGTGGCTTCCTTATTTGTTGATTGCAGAGGTTCTAAGGCCTCCTCATCAAATTCAGGCAGGAGCTTTCGCTTCAGGTAGCTTTTTGTGTGGCGACTATTGCCGTATTTGTCTGCGGTGTTGAGTATTTGCTCCACCTGATTCTGAGTGCATCTTCCGCAGTTTTGAGCTTCCGCTTCTGCTTTTTCAGGCTACGCGCAGTGGCGACGAGCCTTTTGTGGAGGTTCTTCTGCTCCAGGAACTTGTCCGGCGTGAGGTCGTCCGGACTGTTATCTTCGCCGGGGACGGGTTGTGCGGTTTGTTTATCCAAGTTGCCTTGTTCAGACGGTTGCTTGATGCCATGTTCATCGTTCGCCGGCTCACCCTGCTCTGTGGCTGGGTATGTATGACCACTGTCTCTGTCGAGGCGGGGCTTGGAGCGGCGCTTACGTCGCCGCTTTGACTGCTTTTCGGAGGAACGACCCTTCGTTGCGTCCTCCCGTTCATCCTCGTCGTTTCCTTTGGGTGTGTCCACCATGTATACATTGTAGGATGGGGTGGCTGTCCAGTGCCCTGTGGGCGCTGGTTCCTATTTGCCTCCTACATCGCCGTCCATGCCGTCGATGTCTTCGGAGTCGAAGTCAAGCATGTCGGTTAAATCGTCGACAGTGGCTACGAAGTGTGTGGTGGGTGGGCGTCGAATTTCTTTGTTGTCCGCATCCCAATCCCGTTGGCCATAATCCGGCCAGTGCTCTCCTGACAAAGAGAGAGACCTTAGTGAATTCAGAATGTCGCCGAAGGGCGAGTGCTAAAAGATATCTGCGGCGGTGAATTCCATAATCGGCGCCCAATCGGATTCGATTGGCAAGGGCGCGGAGGGTTCGAAGTCCGAAGCAGGGTCCGGCACCTTGGAGTCACGGGCTTCGCAGAGGATAAAGCTGGTGTTTGGCTCGATCATCATTGAGACTGTAGCCCCCGAGGCGGTGTCTAGCCACCCGCCCTCGATTGGCGCAGTTGGCTCCGAGCTAAGGGTCGGAGCTGTTGCGGGCGCGGCCTCCAGGGCACTGTTTGGCGATAGAGCTAAGTCATGCCCATCGCGACAGTGCGGCGCGCTTGGTTGTGGCTCGGATCCGTCGAAGATCAAGTCTCCGCGGATGTCAGCCGTGTAGTTCAAACTTCCAAATCTGACCTGACGGCCAGGGGCGTAGCTTTCAATCTGCTCCAGATGGCCAAGCGATTTAGCCCGCAGTGCAAAGCTGCCGAACACGAAGATCTGTTCGGGGAGAAAGGTCTCACCCTGGACCACATCGTTGTTGATGATCGGAGGAGCCATCGGGCCTAAAGGTGATGACACAGAGTAACTCTCAATGAAAGCACCAATGTCGGTGTCAAAACCGGCGGATCTCGGGTAGGGGGTCCTGAACTGCGCGTCTAGGCCGGATGGTAAGAGGAGGCAGGGGACACAATGTTTTACCCAGGTTCGGGCCCTCTTGATGGAGGTAAAACCCTACGTCCTGCTTGATTAATATCGATGATATGGGTGGTACAAGAGTAGATCTACCACGAGATCAAAGAGGCTAAACCCTAGAAGCTAGCCTATGGTATGATTGTTGTTCGTCCTATGGACTAAAACCCTCCAGATTATATAGACACCGGAGAGGGCTAGGGTTACACAGAGTCGGTTACAATGGGAGGAGATCTACATATCCATATTGCCAAGCTTGCCTTCCATGCCAAGGAAAGTCCCATTCGGACATGGGAGGAAGTCTTTAATCTTGTATCTTCACAGTCCAAAAGTCCGGCCAAAGGTTATAGTCCGGCTATCCGGACACCCCCTAATCCAGGACTCCCTCACCCGCTTCTGACCGCCCTGGCCCACCAAAGGTTCCTCTGCTGTGCGCTGCCTGCGTTGGGTCACTAACATGCATGCCATGCACCCAAAGAGCCCACATGTCAGTGGAAGAACGACACGGTGTCCTAGGTCAGAGTCGGGGGTGCCACTCACGGCACGCCCGGTTGAACACGCCTCCGTGCCGCATTCAAGCGCCTCCATGAAACCCGCCCGTGTGGAAGCCGAGAAACCCACTCTGGACACACGTCCGTTCATGACCGGGCCGCTCCCCTATCTCCTCCACCATTTTGTCCACTCTTACAATGGCTTACGAAGAGTAGTTATTCCGCATCCAAGCCGGCTGGGTAGCCCGCCGGATACGAGCTATGCAGCTCGCTGATCAACCTCCCTTCCCTCGCCCGACGGAGCCAGTTGCCGCCCCAAGCCGTGGAATTTTGCCATATGTTGTTTTCATGTACTAGCAAGATGCCTGTGCATTGCACGGAACATCAAGATGCATTTTTTTACAAACTCACACATGCATGCAAGGGATAATTAATGTCCTCCTTTGCTAGTACCACGAGGCAAACACCATTAATATTGCATCGATTAGTGTTAGTGGCCTTGTATATCTGCAAATTGTAATTTTGATAGTGGCCCCTTGTATATAAAAATGGAGGGAGAAAGATGAGAGATAAGGTGAGGAGGAGTGGGGCGTGGTGGTGACTGGTGGTCGGACTGGCGGAGGCATGGGGATGGACGACGCATTATGTCTAGGTTTGTATCTCTCTCACACACACCCACGTAGGTGGGGGACGTGCACAAACAGAAGAGGTGCACGCACGGTGCACGTACTCCCGTCTCTTTCCCAACCACACCCGCGCGGGTACATGGTGGAGCTCATTTCTGTACGAAAAAGGCAACCCATGTGGTAATTTGGCACGTGTACTGGTTGTCCACTTGGTGGAGGGAGGATCTTCTACCACGGGTGAACAAACAAATTGCGACTTGACGTGTTATGTTAAATTAAAAAAAGAGGCAAACCATGTGGGGCCTACCTTAGATGCAAGGCTCTATACACTGGAGTACTTTTGATGTGTCCCGTCAACTCGCAGAACGAGGAGAAGCTTGCTTAGTACGCCGTCTCCCCCGCCCACAGGCGCAGTGGCTCATAGGATGAGGTGAAGCTTGCTTACTAGTACGCCTTACGCCCGCTCCCTTGCCCACGCGCGCGGTGGCTCGCAGCACGAGGAGAAAATTTTACTACTCCCTCCGTTTACTCCTCGTCCCTACTACATACTTTGGTTAGTACTCCCTCCATTTACTTATACAAGGCCACTATAAAAAAATACATTTTGCATCTATACAAGGCCACAAATAGTAATCGAGACAAAAGTTACTACTCCCTCCTTTCCAGTTTATGGCTCAATTTCAAAATCTCTCCAACCAAGGTAGACGGTGAGTGGTCGAATTAATTTCATATTTTGAACAAGTAATTAGTACGCTTGTTTTTCTCAAGAAGTTATGTTTACCGAGGCATTAATTGTAAAGAATGCATGAATGACCACTAATTTTCCATGAACGTGTACATGCATTGGTTAGTTTCCTCTTGACACTTCTTGCGTCGGGTGATCTAACGCACCTCGAAATCCAACATGTAATGGTACTACTACTAGTATAGTAGAATTGAGACTTATCAAACAGAAAAACGAATGTTTTTTAGATGAGCCCTATAAACCCTAGTGGGTACGTACTCCGTAAAAACATATTTTCCCAAAACTAAGTCGCTCCCTTTCATGAATTCTGTAGTATACTCCTCCGCCGATGCTCCCTTTCATGAATTTTGTACTTCCTATCGCCGACATGTGGGACATATAGCAACCGGGTCGACGTGTCATGCACCAAATAGTAGTGCAGAACAGCAGGGGGACGCACCCCACTCGTACCGGCCCAGTAGTAGTAATGAGCAATGAGACGTCAAATCACAATGCCACACTTTCCCAGACGGACGAAGCAACCATTATTTCACACTTTGGTTTGCCATCATCTCAAACCACATACTAGGATTGCTTCTGCCTCAAGAGGGACACGCGCATCACCTTGGTACATCATGACACGTGGGACCGCATGACAGGCCATGCTCCCCTGCCGACCGCTCGGTAAAATCACCTCATTTTTACTATACTTCCTCCGTATCGGTTTACTACATGGCATGCACATCGTTCTAGGTTGAGAATTTAACTGGCTATATATGTGATGAACAGTGCTCTAGCCTTTTAAAAAATGTATACTTTTGTACAACAGTACTATCGATGGATTGCGCCATGGAGCAAAAATTGAAATTAAAGAAAAGGTGGTACATATAGAGAGCGCTCGTCGCCAAATTATGCATATAGTACTATTAAAAAGTCTAGTCACAATAATGGTGTCCAGCACAACCCACCCCTCAAATAAAACTTAGAGGGTGCTTGGATACGTTTTAGTCCCATGACTAAAAGTAGTGGGACTAAAGCATGCTAGCCTCACCCATGCTTGGATCCAAATACTAAAAAGGCTAAAATCAAGTTAATGAGCATTTATTATCCTCCAAACCCTCCAATCCAGAACTCGCCTATGTTAAAGGAGAGGAGTTAAATGAGTAGAGAGAGGACTAATCCACATTTTAGTAGGGGTACCCCTGACTAAAAAATTTTAGTCTCAAGACTAGTTTTAGCCCCTCTTTCAGGGGTGCTTGGAACTTTAGCCTCTTAAAGAGACTATTTTTAGTCAGACTAAAATAAGTCCCTTGGATCCAAGCACCCTCTAAGGCCTCCTTTGGTTTGGAGGAATTTCATAGGAATTCTAGAGGATATGATTTCTTATAGGATTGTTTCCTTTAGAGCCCTTTGGTTCATAGGAATGGATTCTTATTCCTACATAGGATTGGTTCCTATCCTCCACATTTTATAGGAAAATAAAAATGAGCCTAGACTCAATGGAAAAATTCCTTTGGTGTCAACCAAATGACATCTCGTTTCCTATTCCTACTCATAGCATTTGAGATACATGTCATCTCATTTCCTACAAAATTCCTATTCCTACGATAATCCTATCGTATGAACCAAAAGAGGCCTAAGCATCCTGGAATTCTTTGACAAAACTAAGCACCCTGAAATTCTTTGACAACTAAACTGCTGGCTATATGATGTTGGCCATATATATTGTACGTATATATTGTGAAGAAACGAGTGGTAGTACTATACCAACTAAATGATGAAATATAAGAAATACTAGTATGTACGTACTGAAGAGTTAAAGTAACGAGAAGAAACATAACAGAGTTCTGTTGGGGGCTCAGCACAACGCACCCCTCAAATTAAATTAAGCACACCTGAAATTAAACTTTGCAACTATTCCGGTAGACACTGCATTAGAACCACCATGAGCAACGACACTGCCACCTTACTCGGAGTCCTCGTCCACGTCCTCGACTTCGTCCTTGTCCCTCTTCCTCTTGGCCGATACTTCTTTGCTTGAACCGCACACTTGGTTGTTGCTCTTCATCCAACCCTTGTAGATATTGAAGCAAAGGTAGCCATCCATTGCAGCATAGTGGATGTGGTCTATATCTAGTACATTCCGCTGCCATGCATGACGATGAAACATGTATGGAGGTTTCTCCATTTTACCGTACGAAGGATGAACCATGGCTCCTGCCAGGGTCAGCATTGAAGGCTGACGAGCGGACACCAGCCGATTCTTCTGGAGGTCAAAGGTGTTGCCTACAACGAGGCCGATCCGATGCAGGACGTCTTTGTTGTTACCAAAGTCTATAGTAAAGAATTTGACTAGGTTGCTCTCGAGGAAGTCCTTAAAATCCTGGCACTCAACGTCGGCATGGCATATGTGGTAGACCAAGCATAAGTCATGCATGCAAACCTGGATCACGGCGGGCTTCTTCCTCTCTTAGTCCTTTAGATCCTTCTCTCGTCCCAAGACTGTGGTGTACTCAACATCTAGCCCAGCGACCCACTCATCATCTGAGTCTTCGAACATGCGTCTGAAGCGAGAAAGGCATCCTTTCACCATCGCGGAAGAACGGGTGTACATGATGTCGAAATCATCGCCGGTGATGGTTCTAACCTTGTACTCACCGCCGATCATGGAGATTTGGGACGCCATGGATTTGGAAGGAGGGTTAGGATTAGTGGAACTGCCGCAATGTGAATGGACGGGACGACTAGGAGCGAACTGCCGTAGTATTGAAGGACGTGCAGGGACGAGTAGGAGCGAACTGCCAGCGTGTGAACGGCAGGGTAGTGCCTTTCCATTCTCCCATGATACGGGCTTCCGAGAGCCCTTGGATCTAAGATCGAACGGTTACATGGTGTGATTCTAGACCTATGGGTGAATATCCTATCCTGGAGGGTTATTCTGTAAATTTTCAGCAACTTAGCATGCGACTGTTTGATCTCAGATCCCAGGGCTGCCAGCAGCCCATATCATGGTCACGCCTACCACAACCGTCGCGTTGCTCGCGTGGTCGCTCCCTTGGAGATTTAACATGGTGCGTTAGGCTATCTGATGTTGGCATGTCATACATAGTCATCACTTAGTCACTCATAGTACAACAAGGTTGGCTATAAGTGTATTTTTTACTCCTCTCTATCTCTATCTTCGTACTCAAGGAAGAAACGGTGCTAAGCGCGTGTATTTATTGCATTTGCCAAGGAGTGACCTCTTCCAATGAAATGGTGTTGCTAAGTTTGCTTCATTTAATTAGCTATAGACTCAAAATTGTCTTTTCACCTAGGTACACGCGCTTAGCACCATTTCTTCCTTGGGTCACCAAACTAGTCTCTCTCTTCTTGATTAACTTGCCACATCAGATTTTATGCTTATGTGGCAAGCTTAAGCACCTATAGGAGCAAGTAAAAGTAAGTACAATAGTGTGCTTTACATGGCATTTTTGCATATGTGGAGGAAAGAGAGGCAAGGAAAAAGTGGAGAAGTGGGCTCTCATGCAAGAGCCAGCCTCTACTACATGGTGGAGCATTGGGAGAGGCACCTATATGGAGGTGGTCAGGAATCTGGGAGACTCACGCCGGTCGTAGCGTGGCAGTTAAAATGATAATGGCAAGTCAAATCACGGGGCCCCACCTGTCCAGCAGTAACTCGCTGTCAAATCACACAGCCCTACATTTGCAGCAGCCTACTCCCTCGTCTTCTCGCGTCTCTGTCGAACCGACTAGGCAGAACTGCCCCGCCGCCTACCGCGCAGGAAAAGCCCCGCCCTCGACTTTTAAATACAACTACATCCGCTTAAGAATCCAATGATATACTTTTTGTGACATAGTAACTCATATTTAGTTAGTCAAATGGATGACCTAGAACTACGTGCAGGCCCTATAAACCGAGGTGCCTAAAAATAAAAAACCGAGATGGAGAGGGTAGTTCAGCACGTATCTTTTTAGATCAATATAGTCGGGATTCACCAAGGAGCAAAACCAAGTGGTAGGCTGCTCCTGTCGTGTTGGCGTAGCAACTCAAGCAGGGTCAGTCCGCACACGAAATGGCGACACACTTAACAGGACCCCTTTGGCTAACATGTGGCTCATCCACCATCTTGGTCCATGTGCGATGCACCAAATTACAGTTCGGAGCAGCGGTTGGAATTGGAGGCACCCCGGTCGTAGCGCCGCAGTAGTAGAAAATGAGTGACGAGGGGTCAAATCACAAAGCCCCACCTTTCCCGCATTAAGCTGGACGGACGAAGCAACCATCATTTCACTCTAGGGCGCAAGAGCATAAACAAAAGAGAAAACAATGATGCATGCGGCAGCTACCTAGGGCACCCTAGGGTAGGGGTTTCCACTACAGATCCTTTTTTCTGAAAGTGCCTCCACTACAAATCAGCTTCTCCCTCGTCCTCTTGAAGAAAACCGATGATGAGTGCGGCGGTAGGGTTTGTAGGAGTACTACGGCGTGCGGGGCCATGTCGTAGTAAACGGGTTCGAGCCGACACCTTAAATATGTGTGGGCCGCTTGGTTTTACGGGAACGAGGCAGCATTTTGGGTTCGGGGGCCAGTGGAGATATAGTACATACAAAAAATTGTGGACGTAGGTTCGACCGAAAGGCAATGATGCATGGGCCCTGCATTTTGATATACCCGGGGCCGCGTGAAATTTGCTACTCTACTCAAAACTAGTAAGGTACACATGTATTGAACGCATGAGATTTCGAAACCAAATTATGAATAAATACAGACTATAGGATGTAAAGCTTTGAGTCATATATGCATGATGTAGATGTTCACTTAGTTCTTATAGTTCATCTCATTCAAAATCAATAAGTTTTATAAAAATGTTAAGATTCATGGGGTTGTGCATTGTACTCCCTCCGTTCCAAAATAGATGACCCAACTTTGCACTAACTTTGTAAAAAAACAAATAATGGCAATTCATTTAGAAAAAAATAATAAATTATGATACAGAAGATTCTAGAACAAAGGAGAAGTGCTTGTGTTTTGAGGTTTGTGCATTATGCTTAAGTTCAACCATGGAGTCTTCTAAATTGTACATGTGGAAGATCTGGTGGAATGTTGATGATATCCAATGGCCAGTAGTGCTCGGATTTACCTATCTCTGCACTGTCGGGTTAGCTTCATCCAGCGACCATCTTTCAAAGTTATTGGCACACTATATAGTTCTTGTGCCATAGTTGCATGTTTTGGAAAAAAGCTACTAGTGGGTTGTACTATCTCTTTAGGAATATAAGATGTATACATGGAAGTTGTAGGGAAAGAGATGACATGGAGCATCTCAATTCTTATGAGTAGGGATTGGAAAAGAGAAGTCATTTGGTTCACATCATAGGAACTTTTCTATTGAATATAGAGATGACATGTTTCTCAATTCCTATGAGGAGGGATTAGAAAAGAGATGTAATTTGGTTCATATCATAGGAAATTTTCTATTGAATATACGCTAATGTTTATTTTCCTTTGAAATTAAGGGAGTATAGGAATCCATTCATATGAACCAAGTGGCTCTAAAGCTATAGAAATGATATCATGTTTATTTCCTTTGAAATGTGGAGTATATGAATCTATTCCTATGAACCAATTGGCTCTAAAGGAAAAAATCCTATAAAAATCATATCATATAGAGTTCCTATGATATTCCTCGACACTAAAGGATGCTTGAAATTGCTGCGGGTGATACGATGGTCTTTCTTTGTAGACTCCTCACCCAACTTTATAGTTACCTCTCATAAATGAATGAAATGATATATACATGGTATTCTACATGTGCAATTTGGTACACGAAAACTCGGTAAAAGTTTGTGAGGTTCAAATTTTCAATAAAGCTATATGCACTGCATTTCAGAACGGAGGGAGCAAATGGCAGTTGCTAACACTCACATGGAAGATTTGTGTGTAGGAGGAGTGGCTGTTCTGTTAAATGACATGGCAAAACTGACACTGTCGGATGCCGATCTAACGGTCCTTATGGCATTCGTCAGGAAAAGGCTTGTGGCGAACGTTTGTCGGATAATGATTTACGGACACATGCATTGCACTGATACGTGCCCCCCTCTCTCTCACGCACACGCACCCTCATGAGTCACGACTCTCCCGAGTCCTCTCGCAGACTCGCACGTCGCACCCACTGTCTATCTACAGGTAGACGTCACACACATATGTGCTCTTCACACCCTACCCTCAGAACTTCTAAAAAACAAAAGATGACTTGCACATTTTATTTTAGCTCACACGTCACACACTTGTACTATTACTCTTGCGGCGAACATTCTTTGGGCATAGTATATTGTACTCTCATGAAGAGAAGCGGTGCACGCACGCACTAGTTCTCTCGCACCCACTCGCGGGTACACGTAGGAGCGCATTTTTTTGAAGCTGGTACAACAAAATCACTCCACTATATGTAAATGCAGGGGCCTTAGCGCTTGCTTTACTAGGGTTCCTCTCGTTCACTCTCTCATGCTCTTCAGATCTAAGCAACACATAGGTGGCCACACTCACAGCTCACGGCTGGTCACAAATCCGGCCGGACAACCTCGACCAGGGCAGGGGTGTAGGTGCATCATTCACGCTGTCTTCGGCGGCGAGGTAGGAGACCAACGGCTGCCCGCGCGTCCCGATAGGCGGCCGTGCCGTTCTCTCTGAGAGAGCGCCGGCTCGGGAGGGCCTCCAACCCCTTCTTCCTCCCTGCGGTATTGTGGCCAAGATGCGGCCTCCCAACGCCGTCTTTGCAACATGCCGATGACCCTCAGGTATATATTCCTTCGAAACCTGCCTTGCTCTACTGCCCCAGCTCCCTTCGTGTGGATCCTTTTCTACTTCCGTCCGCTGTTCCAAAGCCACCTAGACTTCTACTAAGGCACGTGCTTTGCACGTATGTTCTGTATGATAGATACTCATATACCTTCTTTTTAGAGAGAGAAATGGGTACTCGTATCTTGAGTAGATATCATAGTGTGTTTGTTTGCATGATCTAAGGACTATTCTGAAATAAGAAGCAAATCACTTGCACAAATCAAACTGAGTTCCAAGTAAGAATTTGATTACAAGATAAAAGTTGTAGTTTTATTATATGCTGTTTCCTGGGTTCCACTGATGTATAGTTCCAGAGTTGTTTGACGGTTTACATGCATGTTTATGGACTATTTTGTGCAACTAAATAAGTCATTTAGGTCTGACAGACAATCATGTCCTGTATTAGCTTGAGGTATAGCTTATGTATGACTGAAATAAAATATTACACTTTTTCTACGAATAATAAAAATATTACATTTCTCGATGAAGCAGAATAAAACTTTAGCTAGCATCAGCCATGCAATGTTATGTTATGTGAACAGCGTAAACTTTGTAGTATAGCGGCATCTAAAAAATCCATTTTTACAGTAATCTAAAAAAATTAGTTAGTAGTAGAGTGTTTATTTCCCAGGTGACAACGGGGAACCAAAATGTGCTAGCTATTTGCCAACTTGTCGTACTTGCATGTGAGGAGGTGGCAGCAGTTTCTAGACATTTCTCAACTTCAGTAGGTGCAATCCAGATTCAACGGAGACTTCTTTATTTGTTTACTTGGAGAGCAGAGTCAGCCATGTGCACAAGGAGCAGGAGCGAATCTGGCAGCTCTTAGCCGTCAGATCATGTCATCCTTTGTTTGATGGACGGCAGTGATATGCATGAGAGGGGAAATGAACGGTGGATTTTGATCCAATGCTTGTTTGGGCAGGAGAACCGAAGATGGAGTGGTAAATCCAATTTCAAAACTGCCGCATTATAGTAGTAGTAGATTAGAAGTAAAGCTATTTCATACAGTCGACTCAAAGCATTGGTTCAAACAGGGAAGATAGTGGGAAAGCTGTAGCATGAATCTAGGACTTAGTTCTAAGAGGAAACGAGGGAAAGTAGTAATATCTGTCACTGTTTAAATAACCATATGTCTTATTTGCGCAAACAGGGATGTCTGTCTCCATATCGTTTCGGGATGTCTGTCTCCGTATCTTTTCTATCCGCGTAATCAAAAGCACACACCTCAGTTTTAGTTCAACTGCGCAAAATCTAAAAGAAGCTGATTCGTACGTTTTACTTCCTGATTGCCTGTCGGCAAAGAATCTTTATCGTCGGCTAGCGGACGGCAAAGAATCTTTATCGTCGGCTAGCGGACGGCAAAGAGGGAGGGGGCCCACTGACGAGCTACTTAAAAAAACCTAACGGCCCCCCCTCTTTGCCGTCCGCTAGCAGACGGCAAAGAGAAAATAAGCAGACGGCAAAGGGGGGTGGACGGCAAAGAGGGAGGGGCCCCACTAACGTTAACGGCCGCGCCCCACCCCGCCCCCCTCTCTCTCTTTCTCTTCTTCACACGCGCGCTGCCGCCCCCAGCACTCGCCGCCACCCCGTCGCCCCACGCGCCGCCCCGTCGCCCCCCCGCCCCGTCGCCACTGCCGCCCGGCGCCCCACCGGCCCCCCGCCCCGTCGCCCCCGTCGCCCCCGCTGCCCCGCCGTCTAGGCGCCGCCACGCCCCGGCGCCCCAGCCCCCCCGCGCCCCACCGCCCCGGCCGGGCCCGGCCCCGTCGCCACTGCCGCCCAGCGCCGCCGTCCCAGGCCGCCCCGCCCCCTCCTCCGCCGCCCCAGGCCGCCCCGCCCCCTCCTCCACCCCAGGTGAGCTCTGCCTCCTTTTTTTTCCTTTTTTCTGTTTTTTAGTTTTAGGTTTATGTTTAGTTTAGATTTAGTTTTAGTTTTAGGTTTAGTTTTAGGTTTATAGGTTTAGTTTTAGTTTAGTTTTAGGTTTAGATTTAGTTTTTTCCTTTTTTCTATTTTTTTAGTTTTAGGTTTAGGTTTAGTTTAGTTTTAGGAAAGAAGAAGAAGAGAAAAAGAGGAGAGGAGGAGAAGAAGAAGAGGAAAAAGGAAAGGAAGAAGAAGAAGAGGAGGAGGAGAAGAAAAAAGAAGAAGAGGAAGAAGAAGAAGAAAAAAGAGGAGAGGAGGAGAAGAAGAAGAGGAAAAAGGAAAGGAGGAAGAAGAAGAAGAAGAAGAAGGAAAAAAGGGAAGAAAAGGAAGAAGAGGAATAAGAAGAAAATGAAAAAAGAGGAAAAAAACCCGACCCGACACGGTACCCCGACCCCGACCCGGCACCCCGACACGACACCCCGACCCCGGACCCGACCCCGACACCCCGACCCCGACCCCGACACCGTGACACCCCGACCCCGAGCCTGACCCGACACCCCGACCCCGACACCGACACGGCACCCCGACCCCGACCCGGCACCCCGAGACCCGACACCCCGACCCCGAGAACCCAACCCCGACCCCGACCTCGACACCCCGACCTCGAGCCTGACCCGACACCCGGACCCCGACACCGACACGGCACCCCGACCCTGACCCGGCACCCCGACCCGACACCCCGACCCCGAGACCCCGACCCCGACCCTGACACCCCGATCGACCCCGAGCCTGACCCGACACCCCGACCCCGAGCCTGACCCGACACCCCGACCCCGACACCACACCCCAACCCCAAAACAGCACCCCCGACCCTGACACGGCACTACCCCGACACCGACACGACACCCCGACCCCGAAACAACACCCCGACCCCGACACGGCACCCCGACACCGACACGACACCCCGACCCCCGACACCTCCCAAAAAGGTGTTCTTTGGCCTTGCAGAGGCCGACGGGGTCATATATTTGTGAATTATTAGTTAGGTCATATATTTTTTCGATTTTGTTATGAAAAACATCATATCTAATTGTGTTGATCGGGTAGTTTTAAATGTGCAGTTGTTTCATCGCTGCGAGGTTTGGTGTTCGACGACCTTGCCGTGCGTTTGACGAGCTCTGCCCCTTCATTCATGGGTGAGCACAAATGAAATGTCCTCCTCCCCCATTAATTATTTGATCTATTCTGATGAAACTTGATAGCTAGCTATATATGTGTCTTGAATCATCAGTATGCGTAACCAATATGTGTCTCCCATTCGAAAGCGTCATAGTTATAAATATGCATGCATTTGCATATTTATAACTTTGATTCTTTCGAATTGTCCAACGCTATCCATGGACAGCCCGAGTATGTGTAGATTGGGTTCGTTTTCCCATATGCTTTGCTCCGGATCTGACGCATAAATTTCGTCAGTGCCTCCCCTGTTGTTCTCCGGGTACACATCCTCTCTGTTTATTGCAGAGACGTGTATCAGGAGAACAGCGGGGAGGTGCTGCCAAAATTTTTGTCAGATCCAGAGCATAGCATGGGAAAATGAACCCAATCTACACATACACGGGTGGGATTAGGACCTATCATTACCTATTAGAGTGTAGGTTGCATGGACGTAATAAAATTGACAAAATAGATCAACTGATGAATATATACATGGTGAATTACATATATAATTGTTGTATGTCCAGTAGCTCTGAAAGTCAAGATGAGTGACCGTGCATGGATGTATACCGGTCACACTGGTCAGAACAAATGGAGCGCTGAATGGTTCACAAAAACCAAGGGGTTTGTGCAAGCCGCATTTGCAAATGGCCAGAAGAAAACCTGGAGCCCCTGTTTCTGGTGCGACAATTGGGAAAAGAAGACAGAGGCTGAAATGGGCAAACACCTGCAGAAGAGTGGTTTTACGCCCGATTATACGGTGTGGACATTTCATGGTGAGTCTGCCCAACGTGACCGAGCTGAGGTGTATCGTCGTCGCACCGACGAGCATGGTACCGGGATGGAAAACATGGTGCAAGACTATGATGATGCTCGGGATCCGGACGAGGAGATGGAGGAATCTGCAAAGGCCTTCAATGAAATGTTGGAGTCTTCAAAACGTCCGCTCCACGAGCACACTGAGCTTTGTCAGTTGGATGCCATCTCACAAGTAATGGCTCTGAAGGCTCAGTTCAACTTGGGCAGAGAATGCTATGACGCAATTATGACAGTATTTGGACGCTTTCTACCCAAAGGCCATGTAATGCCTGCAAACCTGTACCAGTCGGACAAAATCCTTCATGCACTGAAGATGCCCTATGAGAAGATACATGCCTGTGAGAAAGGATATGCCTTATTTAGGCTTGACTATGCGGACTTGAACTATTGTCCCATTTGCAAGTCTTCCAGGTATATTGTGGTAGACAACGGTATGGGTGAGAAGACACAGACCAAAATCCCCGTTAGTGTTCTTCGGTATATGCCAATCGTACCAAGACTTCAACGTCTTTTCATGGTCGAAGAGACGGCCAGACAGATGACATGGCACAAAACAGGCAAAAGAACCGAACTAGATGCAGATGGGAATCTGATGATGGTACACACATCAGATGGTGTTGCGTGGAAAAAGTTTGATGAATTACATGCTGACAAAGCGGCAGATCCGAGGCATCCTCGAGTCGGCATCAGCATGGATGGGTTCAGTGTGTTTGGTATGACGGCAGCCCAATACAGTTGTTGGCCCGTATTTGTCTTTCCACTCAATCTCCCCCCGGACAGATTATGCAAAGAAAGAACATTTTCCTGACGTTGATAATTCCAGGGCCCAACTATCCGGGGAAAAGTATGAATGTGTACATGCAGTCGCTTAAGGACGAATTGCAAGAAGCCTGGGATAATGGGTTCAAGACATACGACGCCTTTAGCAAACAGAACTTCATAATGCGTGTCTGGTACATGTACTCTACGCATGACTTGCCGGCGTATGCGCTATTCGTTGGCTGGTGTGTGCATGGAAGGTTCCCGTGCCCCACATGCAAGGGAGCCCTTGAGTTTAGTTGGCTTCAGGCCGGTCGCAAGTTTTCTTGCTTCGACATGCATAGACAGTTCCTGGATCCTCGCCATAAGTTCAGGAAAGACAAGAAGAACTTCATCAGGGGTAGAGTTGTCAAAAACTCTGCACCACCTGCATTGACAGGCCAACAGACCCTGGATCAGTTAAATGCTCTCGAGCCAGATCCACAACGTCCAGGGTACTTCAAGGGGTATAATACTAAGCACGCATGGACTCACAAAACATGCTTATGGGATCTGCCTTACTTCAAAGACCTCCTTTGCCCACACAACATCGACATGATGCACACTGAGAAGAATATCGCCGAGGCACTTTTTGGTACATTGTTCGGCATAGATGGGAAGTCAAAGGATAATACTAAGGCTAGAGTCGATCTGGAGGCGCTATGTGATAGGCCGTTACAAAACATGAAAGAACCGAAAGGAAAGCAGAACTGGACGAAGCCAAAGGCATGGTTCAATCTTGGAAGGCCAGCTATGAGGGAAATTATCTTGTGGGTGCAACAGCAGTTGATGTTCCCCGATGGGTATGCAGCGAATCTAAAGAAGGGAGCGAATCTTGATAAACTGAAGATATTTGGTCTCAAGAGTCATGATTGGCACATATGGATTGAGCGGGTAATGCCGGTGATGTTGCGTGGCTTCATCCCTGAGGATGAATGGCTAGTACTGGCAGAACTCAGCTATTTCTTCCGTGTTCTTTGTGCGAAAGAACTATCGCCTGGCGTGCTAGAAGAAATGGAAGAGTTGGCGCCGAGTTGATCTGCAAGTTAGAGAAGATCTTTCCACCGGGCTTCTTTAATCCAATGCAGCATTTGATTTTGCATCTCCCGACCGAGGCAAGATTGGGGGGGCCCGTGCAAAATCGTTGGTGCTACCCAACTGAGAGGATGCAGAAGACGCTTCGAGAAAAATGTAAAAATAAATGTAGAATTGAAGCATCGATGGCTGAGGCATTCATCACAGAGGAGGCGACAAACTTCATAACAGCGCACTACGAAGCCAAAAATCGTCATTTGCATAATCCGAAGCCTCGGTACAATGCTGACGACCCTAAAAAGGGTGAATCCAACCTCAGCCTATTCAAAGGGAATCTCGCACCAGCTAGTGTTTCACATCCAGTATCTTTGGATAACGAAGAATGGCGGACCATTTCATTGTATATCTTCAACAACCTGATAGAAGTGTGGCCGTACATTGAGTAAGTTCTTGGTACATTGTTTCAAAACTTCTATTTCGTTTGAACTGCTCTTATTCCTGGATATGTCATATAGTCGATACGTCGCCATATTCTCGTATGGAGCGGAGATCCAAAAGGATTCCGTCGAAGAGTATGAGCTTCTCGCAAAGCAAGGAGGCGGCTATCTCGGTTTCATCTCTTGGTTCAAACAAACGGTAATTTCTATTAGACAATTTCATTTAATTCTCTAATTTGTGTGTAATGCAACAATCCTTTCATATTAAACTTGTAAGCTAATTCAGAGTCTATGGACGCCGAATTGAGACAAGTCGCTAATGGTTTTGACTATAAGGTCTGTTCATTTGACAAGTATGACATCAACGGGTATCGCTTTTGTACCTATGGCAAAGAGCTATCTATGGCCGACCGAAAGTCTACAAATTGTTGTGTATCTGCTATCGGCGAAGGAGGTACCGAGTATTATGGGAGAGTTGAAGCAATTTATGAACTTCTGTTCTATGGTGAAAACCCACCGAATGTCGTAGTCTTCAAATGTTATTGGTTTCAGCCGAAGGAGACTAGAAGGACTCATGAACATATAGGGCTAGTTGAAATCAACCAAAGCACCCATTTAGATGTTCCTGATGTCTATATTACGGCTCAACAGGCGACCCAAGTATTCTATCTACCGTGGGCCTGCCAAACTAATCCAAATCTGAAAGGTTGGGATGTCGTTTATGAAGTGCCGCCACGTGCTAGACTTTCTCCCCCAAAGGAAGAGGATTATGAACCTCACATTAACCCAGACACATATGAAGGAGAATTCTTCCAAGAGACACGTCTTTCCAAAAAGCGTTTCAAGAACTGCTATACTTCACCCCAAAACATTGAAGTAGACAGTGACAATGAATCCGACATCACCCCAGAGGAGGAACAAGAAGAGCTGAAACAAGAAGAGGTTACTGCTGCGGATGACCTGTCAATGCTTGACCGATTACGTCAAGGTGGCCTTGCACATGTTGATGCCAATGAACCCTATGAGCCCATCATTGATTATAGTGATGATGATGATTATGCATTTATTGATGATACTGATCGAGATTATTAGTAGTGTCAGGTATTCAATTTTTTTATGTTGTACTTGATGATGATACACTTAAGTGATATACATATTATTATTCATGTCGGTACTTTTTTTAATGTTGTACTAATTTCGTTTATTCTTTGTCATGGCAGGTGTTGAAAGATGGTGGGCGCTGGTCGAGAGCGCGCCGAGGCCCCTTCTTCGTCGGCGCGTGGTGCGAGGTCTTCCATTCCACACGCACCTCTCCGCCAAGCGTTGCTGGACAGCATGGCGACACCGTCGGGCCCTTCTTCGTCGACCGCGGTGCCCAGCAGGGGACGAGGTAAGAAGAAGAGAGGAACTGGAGCACGTGGTCGCGGGAGAGGAGGTAGAGTGACTCTTATGGCGCCTTCCTCGCTGCCGCCCTCAGCTGTTTCACTCGGGCACATGACTGCTATGGTGGACTCATCTGAGGAGGAGGCTACACGGACTCCGGTCCACGAGCCTTTGGTCCACGGGTCTTCGGCCCACGAGCCTCGGGTCGACGGGCCTTCGGCCCACGAGACTTAGGCCCATGAGACCCCGGAGGAGCACACATCTGGATGGGGTAACTGGTCGGGTCAGCCTGAGGAGCCGAGTGGCCATGCTGATGATGGCGGGGAGCCGACTGATGAGGAGGGGAAGGAGGAGGGCAACGTCTACCAGTGTGGTGCTACACGGCTCCCGTCCGTGCCGGCGACCCGCGAGCAGAGGTGGTTGATTTTCCCTGATGGGGAGAGGTAAGTGCATTTAATCTTTTTGTACCTTCTGCATTCACGTTTCTTCAAATAATTGATGTGTTGGCCTTGTCATGCTGCAGGGGTTGGGACCACCATGAAAGTGTCCGCCGGCCCAACTCCATACTTGGAGTTCTGATTCGGCAAAGCTTCCCGGGATTTGTCACGTTGCCTGGTGAGGGTCGGCTTCCAGAGGTTGGATTGACTTGGGAGCACTACTTGGCTGCCCCGGCCCCGCCGGGTGAGATTATCGACGGTGTCTTGTGCAAGACGAGGGCAGACATGGTGATCAGAAAGTTTTGGGTAATTGATCCTTTACACAATTAAAAATCTTCAACTAGCTAGTTATTAATTGTACTAATAAATATTGTCTCATTTGATTGCAGACATTCTACAGGTGTGAGGAGGGATACGAGGAGGAGGCGGCAGATGTTATCCACAAGGAGTGCAAGCGCCTACTTCAGAACTTACGGCATGAGGTTCGGGTGTAGGCTGTTCGAGACTACTACGCCGGGCGTGGTATCAAGAAGCCCAAGCAGGAGTGCCGCGATAAGTTCTTGAGTAAGGAGAAGTACATGAAGGTAATTTTTAAGGGCTTGTACTTACTTCCTTCATTTAGTAATTCATAGCCGTAGCGCTCAAGTTTCTATTTGCTAACTTAGGCCCCTCTGAGATGGTGTGCGGATAGGATGGATTGTTGGGAGGCGTTGGTCAATGCGTGGTGCTCAAAAGAATGGCTGGCCACCCACAAAGAGGCCAAGGACAAACGTGCCCAAATGGAAGGTGTGCCACACCACCAAGGCAGCTCCAACTTATTTCAGAACGGGCGGAACTGGGTATGTGGTTTGCTTCATGATTCATGCAATTCATTCATCATGCTAGCTTTAGCCCTTTAATTACTAATTTACTTTGTTTATCTCTTTCAGGCATGCTACAATAAGGCGGATAAGGTGCTAGAGGTGTACGACCTATATGCCATGGCCCACACTGGCCCTTACAAGAAAGTCAAGGCATTCTCTGCGTCTGACCTCGATGATCCAAAGAACTTCACCAACATCTCCGCCCACGACAAGCTCGTGCAATATAGAGATCAGGGGAAGGCGAGGAAAGGGGAGGACTTTAACCCGAGCCAGGGTCCCATTGATACAGAGCTGCTGATGATATCTGGTGGCGGGGGGTCCCATGGCTCCATAGCCATGGGAGATGGACTTATCCGTTGTCCTAGCACTCTCCCGGAGATCAAGGCGCGCCAGTCGAGGTCCGCTCCTGAGATAAGGCCTCGTGAATGGTCAGTCCAACTCGCCTTCAAGGTTAGTTATACGTACTCAGCTATCTTTCTCCATTACATTGTGTGTGCTTCCATCAATGGTTACAAATGGTCATGTGAGTGGTGTTGCAGGCTGCTATACAGATTGAGGGAGATACAACGGAGAAACTTCTGGCGGAGGCGGCGGAGAGGCAGCGGGAGTTGGAGGAGAGGACGACAAAGATGTTGGAGGAGGAGAGGGCACAGAATGACATGCAGGCAAGGGCCATGTACGAGCTCCTTGTGGTAAGTTTCTTCTGCAGATTACTTGCTAGTCTTAACATTTGAGTCTCATTACTAACTAGTATGACTCTGTTGTGAAAACCAAATGTGCAGCCTGTGTGCGAGAAGTCCGGTCAGACCGCTCTGCCGATGCCAGTGATTGCTCCTGGGAGCACGGTGAGTTTAATTTGAATGGACATTACTTGCTAGTCTTAACATTTGAGTGTCATAATGCTAACAAGACATTGGAAATGATCTTTGGTGCAGCTTAACTCCAGAAACACATCGCACGATCCTTCTCCAGCTACCGGCGCGAGCCAGCCCGCTCCTACACCTCCGTGATCACGGTAAGCTTCTCTAGTGTTTTGCTTAACAAATGCATAAAGACCTAGACTTAGCTTTATTTCCTCCAATATGCTTACCATAATGACCTAGAGTTAGCTTCTTTTCCTCCAAAATGACTTACTAAGCTTACTGACCTCATAAACCATCCATTTTACCTAAGTTAGCTCTAAAATGATATGTACTTAGCTTACTTATGTCAAAAATTGCATAATTAACTTAGTTAGCTCATAAACGATCCATTTTACCTAAGTTAGCTCTAAAATGACTCATTTTACCTTAGTTAGCTTATAAGTGATCCAATTTATCCAAGTTAGCTCTAAAATGACCCATTTTACATAGATTAGCTCCTAAATGATCCATTTTACCTACGTTAGCTTTAAAATGACCCATCTTACCTAGGTTAGCTTATAAATGATCCAGTTTATCCAAGTTAGCTCTAAAATGACCCAATTTACCTAGAGTAGCTCCTAAACGATCCATTTCACCTAAGTTAGCTAAAAACGATCCATTTCACCTAAATTAGCTCTTAAATGATCCATTTCACCTAAGTTAGCTCAAAAATGATCCATTTCACCTTAGTTAGCTCAAAAACGTGGCATTTCACCTTAGTTAGCTCATAAACGACCCATTTCAACTAAGTTAGCTCATAAATGATCCATTTCACCTAAGTTAGCTAAAAAACAATCCATTTCACCTTAGTTAGCTCAAAAATGATCCATTTCACCTTAGTTAGCTCATAAACGACCCATTTCAACTAAGTTAGCTCATAAATGATCTATTTCACCTAAGTTAGCTCATAAATGATCCATTTCACCTAAGTTAGCTCAAAAACGATCCATTTCACCTTAGTTAGCTCAAAAACGATCCATTTCACCTTAGTTAGCTCAAAAACGATCCATTTCACCTTAGTTAGCTCAAAAACGATCCATTTCACCTTAGTTAGCTAAAAAACGATGCCCTTCACCTTAGTTAGCTCATAAACGACCCATTTCAACTAAGTTAGCTCATAAATGATCCATTTCAACTAAGTTTGCTCATAAACAACCCATTTCAACTTAGTTAGCTCATATATGATCCATTTCACCTAAGTTAGCTCATAAATGACATATACTTCTTGTTCTAGTCTTCTTCTTGTTCTATTCACCTATTTCTAACTTTCTTGTTTACCATTTTGCAGATTTCACTCACTTCATGGAAGCTAGCTTGCTATGATGGAGTGCTTGCTTTTTCTTTGCTAAAACTTTGCATTGTATCTAGCTTGCTATGATGAACTTGCTATGTTGATGAAACTTTGCTATGTAATATGTA
Source organism: Triticum aestivum (assembly GCF_018294505.1). Classification (NCBI taxonomy): domain Eukaryota; kingdom Viridiplantae; phylum Streptophyta; class Magnoliopsida; order Poales; family Poaceae; genus Triticum; species Triticum aestivum. The sequence continues at coordinate 186,972,343 of NC_057800.1, forward strand.
TATGGAACAATGTGTATGGATGGAACTTGATGGAACTTGCTATGTTGATGAAAATTTTCTATGTAATATGTATATGGAATTATGTGCTGGATATGTGATATGTTTGTTGTTGAATATATCTATATATGTCATATATATTTGCTATGAGAATTGTTGGATTAAAAAAAATAGAAAAAAAGAGACAATATGCAGGCTCTTTGCCGCCTGCCACCGACGGCAAAGGGCTCTTTGCCATCAGCAGTCGATGGCAAAGAGGCCACATGGCAGGCAACTGTGCTTCCTGGGAGGCTGACCAATTTGGTCACTTTGCCTACAGTGGCTGACGGCAAAGGCTTTGCCATCGGCGGCGGACGGCAAAGAGTAAAAACTTTGCCTACAGTGGCGGACGGCAAAGGCCTGCCGTGTAGTGACGTCGGCTGACATCATTCGGCGGACGGCAAAGGCCTTCCGAAGTTTGCCGTCAGCGGCGGACGGCAAAGGCCTGCCGTTAACCACCTAATGGAGTAACAACGCATTTATTGCCGTCTACACTCTTTGCCGTCTGCTGCTGATGGCAAAGGCCCCTTTGCCGTCAGCCGCCTGAAGCAGATGGCAAAGTAGCTCTTTGCCAAACCTTACTTTGCCGTCCCCTTTTGCCGTCCGCGGCAGACGGCAAAGACCTTTGCCGTCAGCCATCCATGCCTTTGCCGTCTGCCGTGGCAGATGGCAAAGTAGCTGATTCCTGTAGTGTGTTGGGCTGACTTGTGGGCCTACTAAGTTGACAGGGACGGAGAGCTTTGTCAACTTAGTCAATACTCCGGTGACCGTATGATGTCCATCCAACGACCATAGTGCTTCTTCAACCTCTGGTCTTCTTGCTCCATCCGCCCAAAGCAGCGCCGGTCGTGCCGCCTGCTCCTGCCTCCCGTGGCCGGCTGTGCTACCGCGGAGGCCTCACCGCCCCCATACTACTCCCACCACTGGCTAGGCCTTCCCTCCACTCACCCACACCCCCTGTTATTCTACGGCGACGGCAGCCTCACACCGCAGCCGAACCAGTGAACGCTCGTACTCCTCTCCGCGTGGGCATCCACTGCCGCGTCTTGCACGGCTCCGCGTCGTCCCCTTTCTAGGCCTCGCCGTCGTCCACCGCCGTGGTTCTCTCGGCGCGGCGTGGTCAATGTGGTCAACGACCGACTTCCATCGGAAGAGTACTGTACGTGGAGAGGCTGACAGCTGGGTCCACGACAGCCGCAAGGAAGTGCCTCCTTATTACGCAGAAAATAATTATTCCTCCACCTGACATCGGGGACCCACCGGACGGGCCACCAGTATTTTGCGAAAAAAATCGTTTCCCCCTGACTGATGGGACCCACCGGATGGGCCACCATATTTCACGAAAAAAACGTTGCCCCCGCTGTCAGCTCAGACCCACCGGAAGAGCCTCCTTATTACGCACAAAAAAATGAATACTCCGCCGGCTAGCTGGGACCCACCTTGCTGGGAGGCTGACTTGTGGGCCTACTAAGTTGACGGGGACGAAGGGCTTTGTCAACTTAGTCAATATGAATGATTCTAGCTCCAGTGACCGTATGATGTCCATCCAACGGCCATAGTGCTTCTTCAACCTCTGGTCTTCTTGCTCCAGCCGCCCAAAGCAGCGCCGGTCGTGCCGCATGCTCCTGCCTCCCGTGGCCGGCTGTGCTACCGCAGAGGCCTCGCCGCCCCTACTATTCCCACCACTGGCCAGGCCCTGCGGCGACGGCAGCCTCACACCGCAGCCGAACCAGTGAACCCTCGTAGTCCTCTCCGCGCGGGCTTCCACTGCCGCGTCGTCCCCTTCCTAGGACTCACCGTCGTCCACCGCCGTGGTGCTCTCCGAGCGGCGTGGTCAATGTGGTCAAGGAACGACTTCCATCGGAAGAGTACTGTACGTGGAGAGGCTGACAGCTGGGTCCACGGCCACAGCCCAGTTTTTTTGTGATTTGCCAAGTAAGTCGCTTTGTCAGGCCTGTTGGGCTGCAATTCTTTCAAGACGGGGAGAACTTTCATTCGGCTGGCCGAGAAAATGGCCCATCAGTAATGAGAAATGGGTTGTACATTTTTAAAACACATCAAACCGGCAATTAGTTTCAAATATCTTTTTTTTTCATTTCAAGATTTTAAATTACATTAATTTTTATGCGTGGAGAATTTGTTGGATTTTATATTGATATACATTTACTTTCAAAATCAGTTTGAATGTGAGTCGAAATTTCGGGATTAAAAACAGTTCGGACCGCACCGAAATATGCAGAATTTCATATAATTTTTTAATAGTTGCCACAGTATGGGCTGTAATGCTAACAAAAAGAATATAGGCTCCAAAAAAACCTTAAGAATTAGCAAATGGGCTATAAATTATTAGAAATAATGGCAGATGGGATGTATGCTATTTTCCACAGATTTGAGGCTTTCCTAAAAAAAGGTTGACGCACAAGCACTGACTGTTGGATGTCCATCCAATGGCCGTCGTGCTTCTTCAATCTCTGCTCTTCCTGCTCTAGCCGCTCAAACAAGCACCGGCGGGACTGCCTGCTCCCTCCTCCTCGCGGCCGGCTGTGCTGTCGCGCAGACCTCACCGCCCGACCGTACTCCCATCGTTGGCCAAGCAATCCCTCTACTCATCCACACCTGCTGTTATTCTCCAGCGACGACTGACGAACCAGTAAACCCTCGTACAGTCATACTCCCCTCCGCGTGGGAAACAACTATCGAGTCTTCCCTGCCTCCGTGTCGTCCCCTTCCTAGGACTCGACGTCGTCCACGGCCCTCGTGCTCTCGGCGCGGCCTGGTCAACATGGTCAACGACCGACATGCATCTGAAGTGGACTTTATGTGGAGAGGCCGACAGCTGGGTCCACGGCCGCACGCAAGGAAATGCCTCCTTATTACGCGCAAAATAATGATTCTTCCCGTGACATCAGGGATGTCAGGACCCCGATTCCAAGTCACATCAATCTAGCCGGTAACACCTCATATCACTTTGCGGCCTCACGCACGGTATTCCCACGGGTGTCGCCTTACCATGGCCCGGGACCGTTTGCGCCTTTTGGCTCACGTATATGATAGTGTCGCTAGCATCCATATGACAGAGAACCCGGGCCGACATGACTAGTCGTGAACCCAAAGTGGCACTAATTTACGGGGACAGGCATACATGAATCAACATCGAGCATGTCGGTCAGCAGCGTGCGAATCCGGGCTGTAGCACTGGGCTAACAGGACTCCGGAGGTCACCGCGTGACATTTCCTCGAAGGGACAGACAGAGGAACAAAGTGAATCAGATGCCGGCCAATCAAGTGTTCCGGAGCAGTAGTGCTGGGCTAGCAGGACTCCGGTGAACCGGGCTGTAGTGGACTATTATGGCTCATGGAAGCACAAGACTACATTTCCCCATAAGAGAGGCTACCAAGGATAAACCACTAGGTTGTCGGATCCCACACATACCAAGCATTTCAATCATACACACAATATGCTCAATATGTGCAATACAACATGGCATCACAACAAGACTCTACGACTCAGAGTATTTATTCATTAGGCTCCGAGGAGCGAGGTAATACGAACATGGGTCTCATGACCCAACATTCAGAGCATACAAGTCAAACACATGCGGAAGCTTAACATGTCTGAGTACAGACATCTACAAATGAAAAAGGCTGAGAAGCCTGACTATCTACCAGATCCTGCCGAGGACACAGGATCGTAGCTAAGGTATCAAGCTAAACGTCGAAGTCCACGCGGAACTACTAGCGAGACTGAAGCCTCTCTGCAAAAAAATAAATTAAACAAACGTGAGTACAATTGTACTCAGCAAGACTTACATCAGAAATAAGTACATATGCATCGGTATCAACAAAGGGGGTGGTGGAGTTTAACTGCAGCAAGCCAGCTTTGACTCAGTGGCTAACCTGAACTACAACTGCAAGCAACTCTTTTGGGGTGGCGCACACGAGTCCACATATTCACCATTCAATACACCACTATGGATCCGCTCCCGTCTCCCTACGAGAAGGCCATCCATAGCACTCACACTTATCTTGCGAGTTTTAGAGTATCCACTTTCACTTGTCTATGAACTATGCAAGGGGTCCAAGTTTCCATATCCAAGGAATCCGGCTATTCGAATAGATAATGATAACCCTGCAGGGGTGTACTTCTTCACACACGCTCCCACCACTTACCACCATATACACATCATGTATCTCGGCAACCTTCAAACGGAAGCCTGGCAAGGGTGTCGGCCACGGCCTACCTAAACACTTAAGTCTCTAGTCCAGGTTTATCGCCTATCCAGGTTCCATCCACAGGGAGTCCGGCCGAGGTTTCCACATACGGCCCCGAACGATGTGAACAGGGTTCCTGAGACACCAAACGGGCGCCCGGTACACCGTGCCACGGTGTATCTACCGCAACATAGCCCACCCCTAGGGTCAGCGCTACGCACGGCCGCCAACACATAACCTACAAACACCAGAAACTAGTTGCAACTCCTAGACAGAGTACTAGGGTGATTAAGAAGCCGAGAGGGTCAATTAAGGATCCCAATGAGTGGTAGTAGCTGTTCATGGATCACAGACACAGAACTCAGTTCCTAAGGACGGCTGCAATGAGACAACCCACCATGTACTCCTACATGGCCTCTCATTGCTACCTTTACCAAAAACGTATTCACACACTTAGCTCACACACGGTAGGACATGATCACACACCTCCGATTCATTCCCGATGAATCAGACCTGACGCAACTCTATGCAATAGCAGGCATGACAAACAAGCATGAATGAGTAGGCACATCAGGGCTCAAACAACTCCTACTCATGCTAGTGGGTTTCATCTATTTACTGTGGCAATGACAGATCATGCAGAGGATAAGGGGTTCAACTACCGCAACAAGTAACATATGAATCGTTGTTGTCCTAATGCAGTAAAAGAGAGCAGGAGCGAGAGAGTGGGGTTGTATCGGAATGAACAAGGGGGTTTTGCTTGCCTGGCACTTCTGAAGATATCATTGGGTCTTAATCAGTGTCAACGATCATAGCGCCGGTACAACGTCTATCGAGAGGGGACAACCACCGGCAATAGAGAAGGAAGACAATCAATGCAATGCACAACATGATGCATGACAACGACATGGCAATATGTTGTTGATTGAGCTAATGCAACTAGCAACACAATTAAATGAAGTTGGTTTGAACCCAAAGTTCAAATTCAAACTCCACATGTGGTTATTTAAATACAATTCATTTGATTTGTCCTAAACAGTGGCCTTAAGTTGTTCTAACATGCATGAGAATGGTACAGATGGATTCCTTGAATTTTTCTGATAATTTTCATATATAATTTATTTCATTCTGAGTTATAGATAATTTTCTATGAATTTTAGAAGTTTTGGCTATTTTCTGGAATTTTCTGAATTATTTAAAATCCAGAAAATCATTTACTGCGTCAGCATGACATAGGGGTGACGTCAGCAGGTCAACTGGGTCGGCCAGGTCAAACCTGACCTGTGGGACCCATACGTCAGTGTCTCAGGCTGGTTTGGGTGGATGACAGGTGGGACCGGTCAAAGGCCACGTCAGCAAAGTCAACCTGACATGTGGGCCCGGTGGGTTAGTCTAAGTTAAACGGGGAAAAATATCCGGGGTTAATTAGCATGTGGGGCCGAGTTATCAATGACTCCATGGGGTAATCAGTAGGGTGCTTAGGCCCTAATGATGGTGCCACGTCAGCCACCGGCGTTTAACCGCCAGCGACGATAGGCCGCGGAGGTGCCCGCTTTGGGTTTGCTCTAAGGGCCACCGTTCGACGCGCGGAAGGGCGCGTTTGAAAGAGGGGAGAGAGACGCATCCATGGGTGGCCGTGGTTCGAGCGGGGATGGACGGAGTCAACGACGGCGGCCAGAGCACGGTGGGTTGCGGGTTTGGGGTTGCGGTGCATGAGAGGGGGAGATGTTGGTGGCTACGGTCTCGTGGGGTCATTCTGAGAACGGTAGTGTACTCAGGTGGAAGCTCCAGTGGCTATAGCCATGACGGCCACATGGCGCGGCGGCGGCGAGCTTCGGCTCCGGTGAGAACAAGGTCTACAAGATGCAATCGAGGCGGGGAAGAGAGGGGTTCGAAGCGGTAGCTCATAGCGGTTGTAGGGGGCATCGAAGTGGGCTCGGGGAAGCACAGACGGCGTCGTGGCATTGCCGGCGATCTCGGTGGCCCGAGGTAGAAGACGACGATGTCGAGGGCATTGCGGTGCTTCCCAGCTCACGTGGCTCGGTGGGGTATACGGGGATGGCGTGGCGGAGCTCCCGAGCATGTTGGATTGGCGAGGGAGGGCCAGTGGCCAGGGCAACAGCGAGCGGCGGCGACGGGCATGCTCAGCCATGGGGGGGGGAATCAGAGAAGCGAGGGGGAGGGAGGTCTAGAGAGCGAGGGAGAAGTGAGAGGGGGTCGGGGAGGTGGCGTGGCACTCGTGGAGGCGTCCAGGCCCTCGACGGCGAGCAGGAGCTGGCGGGGCGCGTGCCAGCGCGCCGCGGCCACGCGCTCATCCTCCTGGCAAAGGAGGAAGATGACAGGGGAGGGTGCCAGGTGGGCCGGGTCGGCCACTTGGGCCGCCAGGTAAGGTCCAGGTGGGCTTCTCTCTCTCTCTCTCTTTATTTTTCTTCTGTTTTGTATTTTTCTGCTACTGTTTTGGCTTTAGTAAAAATACTAAAGCATTTTGTAAAATGATGGAATAATTTTTGGACACTCTCTAGATTATTCTAGTGGCCCACATTTAATTTCAGCATTATCTCAGCATTTAATTTATTTATAGTATTTAAATGCCTAAAGTCAAATACAATATGAATTAATTCAAAAATCCAGGAATGACCTAGAAATATGTGCATCATTTTTGGCAGAGGTTTTCACCCTTATCAGAAATCATGAACATTTTCAAAGGGCATTTTTGGGTTCATTGAAAATGACTTTAGTTGAGCCTATTTGAAATCCATGTGGTGCTAGGGTTTGAACATCCCCATTTTAGGTTTCTGAGAAAAAGTAAACATGATGCATGGAGGTTATGCAAGGATAGGCAAGACTAAGCTAGGGCTGTGACAAGGGACCCATCAAAAGGGCCTCTGTATTTCATGAAAAAAATATTACCGCCGCTGACAGCTTGGACCCACCAGCTATATCTTCGCATGCAAGGAAGTGCCTCCTTATTACGCTAAAAAAAAATGAATACCTCCTGCTAGCTGGGACCCACCTTGGTGGGAGGCTGACTTGTGGGCCTACTAAGTTGACGGGGATGGAGGGCTTTGTCAACTTAGTCAATATGCACGATTCTAGCTCCAGTGACCGTACGATGTCCATCCAACGGCCATAGTGCTTCTTCAACCTATGGTCTTCTTGCTCCAGCCGCCCAAACCAGCGACGGTCGTGCCTTGTGCTCCTGCCTCCCGTGGCCGGCTGGGATGCGGCGGAGGCCTCACCGCCCCCTACTACTCCCACCGCTGGCCAGGCCATCCCTCTACTCACCCACACCCCCTGTTATTCTGCGGCGACGGCAGCCTCACACCGCAGCGAACCAGTGAACCCTCGTACTCCTCTACGCGTGGACATCCACTGCCGCGTCTTCCCCGGCTCCACGTCGTCCCCTTCCTAGGCCTCGCCGTCGTCCACCGCCCTGGTGCTCTCGGCGCGGCGTGGTCAACATGGTCAAGGAACGACTTCCATCGGACGTGGACTGTACGTGGAGAGGCTGGCAGCTGGGTCCACGGTCGCAGCAAGGAAGTGCCTCCGTATTACGTGCAAAATAATTATTCCTCCACCTGACAGCGGGACCCACCAGACGGGCCACCATATTTCACGAAAAAAACATTTCCCCCTGACTGCTGGGACCCACCAGCTACATCTTCGCACGCAAGGAAGTGCGTCCGAAAAAAAAAACGATTCGCCCCCTGACTGCTAGGCACCCACCAGCTACATATTCGCAGGCAAGGAAGTGCCTGACAGTCGGGACCCACCTGGTCGAAGCGTACGTAGCGTTGCCATTCTGGTCGCGAACGTGTACGTACATACTGGTCGATTTAGAGGCGCGCACGTGTCGTAGTAGAGGCGCGCACGTAGCATTTACACGTATGTACAACGGCCAGGGTGCAAGAAAGAAAATACGGCCACATATGTGTACATACGGGCGTGGTCTCGAACGCCTACTCGCGCATACGTACGGCCAGGGCTCGTGTACATGGCTGGGTCGGAACGGAGAAACAGCGTCATCATCGTGTTCATGGGGAGGCAACGGAATGCATCGTGTTCATGGGGAGGCAACGAAATGCGTCGTGTTCATCGGGAGGGCTTGGACGGAATAGGTGATGGAAACGAGGCCTGGCGTACTGCAGAACGGAGGAAACAGCCTTGTGTTCGACCGGCCACGTTTAAAACGGGATTCTGTTCATCGGGAGGGGTCTGGCGTATCGCAAAATGGAGGAAACGGACCTCCTACAGTCGAAACGGGGGTCTTGTTGATCGGGAGGGGTGTGGCGTACTGCAAAACGGACGAAACGGACTTGTGTTGGAGCACTACGGTCGAAACGGGGGTCCTGTTCATCAGGAGGGGTGTGGCGTACCGCAAAACGGGACTCCACGTGATACTGTTCATCTCCACCGTCGACCCCCTCCAGCCTCCACGAGCTACTGTTCATCCACCGTCGACCTCCTCCAGCCTCCACCTGCGACTGTTCATCCACGGGCTCCTGTTCAACCACCCCTCCACGGGCTACTGTTCATCCTGTCCTCCACCGTCTACTGTTCATCCTGCCCTCCACGGGGTGGTCCTGTTCATCCAGCTCTCCACGGGGTCCTATTCATCCAGCCCCAACCGGCTCGATCGATCGGGGTCCTGTTCATCCAGAGGCAACACGACGGGGTCCTGTTCATCCACCCCCACTGGGGAACTGTTCATCCAACCCCCCCCCCCCCGCAACACTCACTGTTCATCCAGAGGCAGCATCGATCGGCTTCAGTTAGCAGCAGTAGCGAAGGAATCGCTCGATCGAGTTCAGTTAACAGCCATCGATCGATCTCTCAGGTTCAGTAACGCGTAGCCTGCAGTGCAATCGCTCAGGTTCAGTTAGAGCCCAACGCCTCGCTCGGATTCAGTTAGAGCCAACGCCTCACACATACGCGCGTACGTGTACGAGAGAAACGTGCATCGCTCGGCCCCCGACCTCCCACCGTAACCGGGAACTCCCCGAAATTTTCCTCCCCCTCGCTTCTACCACGGTTTTTTCTGTCATGGACGGCCCAAAGAATATCATGCAGCTGCGTCTCCAGCCCGCCCAGGACGAAAAGCCCATTTTCTGTCATGATTTTTTGTCAGAGAAGTAGGAGCCCACCACATCTATGATGATACCGGGTTTTGTCACAATTATCGTCATAGAAGTGTCATATGCATGACAGAAAGAAAATTCGTTTGGCCCAAAATGTCACGGATCTGTCTTTTTTTTGTAGTGGAAGTACGTCTCCGTTAGAGCGGTGTGGAGGCACAATGCTCCCCAAGAAGCCACTAGGGCCACCGTATTCTCCTCATGCCCTCACACAATGCGAGATGTCGTGATTCCACTATTGGTGCCCTTGGAGGCGGCGACCGGACCTTTACAAACAAGGTTGGGGCAAACTCCACAACTTAATTGGAGGCTCCCAACGAAACCATGAAGCTTCACCACAATGGAATATGGCTCCGAGGTGACCTCAACCGTCTAAGGTGCACAAAGCACCCAAGAGTAACAAAATCCACACAAGAAAGTATGGGAAGCAAATATCCTTTGGTGGAAGTGTAGATCTAGGTATCCTCCATCAATCCCTAGCAAATCAACAAGTTTGAGTGGCTAGAGAGAGAGATCGGGCAAAGAGAGCTTGAGTAGCATTAATGGTGGAAAGAGAGAGGTAAGAGGTAGATGTGGTAGGTGGAGGAAGCACCCTTATATAGCAACCCTAAAGATCCAACCGTTACCGTGTTCTCAGTACTGCAGCGGTACAACCGCTCCTGGTCCCGGTACAATCGGGACTCACAGTTTACGTGTAGAACCCTACCAGGCGGTACAACTGGGCGACCAGGCGGTAGTACCGGTTGAGAAGAACAACCGGACCAACCGCCCAACCACCGCCCAACCACCGCATAGGAACAGAAGGGAGTCACCCCTGAGTGCGGCAGTCGAGCGGTACCGGGCCGGTGCAACCGCATGGCCTCGAGCGCTCGGGCGGCTAAGTCCTGAGCGGTAGAACCGCTCCGGACACCGGTGGTACCGGTACAACCGAACCAACCGGGCCACCACCGCACGAGTACTGCATCAAAACAGAGGCCAGAACGGTACTTGGGCGGTGCCTGGCCGGAACAACAGCCCTAGTACTTGCTGAGCATTGGCGGTACCACCGCCCGAAAGTAGCGGTACAACCGCTCGAACAAAACTGGTCAGCGCCAAGACCGAGCGGTACAACCGCCCAGAGAGCGGTACAACCGCCCAGAGAGCGGTACAACCGCTGGAGCCCATAGTAAGCAGTAGGAAGGTAGGGGAAGAGCTCTCTCTCACAGTTTAGGAAGGCAAGAGAGGGGTGAGGTACGTGTACGTGAGAAGACCCCAACACTTTTCAATGTGGATTCCCTCTTGATAGTACGGGTTCCATATGACCAAAAGAGATAAACAAACATGTAGAAAACACCGTCTTCGATCCTTTTTTCTTCAGAGAGAATAGCTAATCGAAGAAGGCCTAAAACTGAAACCTGAAACACTTAGCATAAGATTAGGCCAATAAAGGGTTTTCATCATCGTCCAAAACACAAAGTAGGGAAATGACCTTACAGTTATCCAGTGATCTACTCCTAGATCACTATTGTACTTCCTTGCCAAAATCATGCTAAGGTATACAATAGGTCTCGTACCCAGCATATCATACTTTATAGAACCTACGACTGAGGCATAGGGAATGACTTTTCATTCTCTTTCTATTTTCTGCCGTGGTCGTGTTTTGAGTCTTACTCAACTTTACACCTTGCAATACAGGCAAGAACTCCTTCTTTGACTGTTCCATTTTGAACTACTTTAAAAATCTTGTTAAGGTATGTACACATTGAAAAATATTTACCAAGCGTCTTGATCTATCTCTATAGATATTGATGCTCAATATGTAAGTAGCTACACCGAGGTCTTTCTTTGAAAAACTCCTTTCAAACACTCCTTTATGCTTTCCAGAAAATTCTACATCATTTCCGATCAACAATATGTCATTCACATATACTTATCAGAAAGGTTGTAGTGCTCCCACTCACTTTCTTGTAAATACAGGCTTCACCGCTAGTCTGTATAAAACCATATGCTTTAATCACTTTATCAAAGTATATATTCCAACTCCGAGATGGTTGCACCAGTCCATAGATGGATCGCTGGAGCTTGCACACTTTGTTAGCACCTTTAGGATTGTCAAAAACCATCTTGTTACATCATATACAACTCTTCTTTAAGAAATCCATTAAGGAATGCAGTTTTGACATCCATTTGCCAGATTTCATAAAATGTGGCAATTTCTAACATGATTTGCACAGACTTAAGCATCGCTACGAGTGAGAAAATCTCATCGTAGTCAACATCTCGAACTTGTCGAAAACCTTTTGCGACAATTCAAGCTTTTTATATAGTAATACTACTATCAGCGTCTGTCTTCCTCTTGAAGATCCATTTATTCTCAATGGTTGCCAATCATTGGGCAAGTCAACCAAAGTCCACACTTTGTTCTCATACATGGATCCCATCTTAGATTTCATGGCCTCAAGACATATTGCGGAATCTGGGCTTATCATCGCTTCCTCATAGTTCGTAGGTTTGTCATGGTCTAGTAACATGACTTCCAGAAAGGATTACCATACCACTCTGGTGCAGACCATACTCTGGTTGACCTACGAGGTTCGGTAGTAACTTGATCTAAAGTTTCATGATCATCATCATTAGCTTCCTCACTAATTGGCGTAGGAATCACTAGAACTGATTTCTGTGATGAACTACTTTCCAATTCGGGAGAAGGTACAATTACCTCATCAAGTTCTACATTCCTCCCACTCACTTCTTTTGAGAGAAACTCCTTCTCTAGAAAGGATCCACTCTTAGCAACAAAGATCTTGCCTTCGGATCTGTGATAGAAGGTGTACCCAACAGTTTCCTTTTGGTGTCCTATGAAGACACACTTCTCCGATTTGGGTTCGAGCTTATCAGTTTGAAACCTTTTTCACATAAGCATCGCAACCCCAAACTTTAAGAAACGACAACTTAGGTTTCTTGCTAAACCACAGTTCATACGGTGTCGTCTCAACGGATTTTTAGATGGTGCCGTATTTAACATGAATGCAGTTGTCTCTAATGCATAACCCCAAAATGATAGGGGTATTCGGTAAGAGACATCATAGATTGCACCATATCTAATAAAGTATGGTTATGACGTTCGGACACACCATTACATTGGGGTGTTCCAGGTGACGTGAGTTGCGAAACTATTCCACATTGTTTCAAATGAAGACCAAACTCATAACTCAAATATTTGTTTCCGCCATCAGATCGTAAAAACTTTATTTTCTTGTTACGATGATTTTCCACTTCACTCCGAATTCTTTGAACTTTTCAAACGTTTGAAACTTATGTTTGATCAAGCAAATATACCCATATCTGCTCAAATAATCTATGAAGGTCAGAAAATAACGATACCCGCCGCGAGCCTCAATACTCATTGGACTGCACACATCAGTATGTATTATTTCCATCAAGTCTGTTGCTCGCTCCATTGTTCCGAAGAACGGAGTCTTAGTCATCTTGCCCATGAGGCATGGTTCGCAAGCATCAAGTGATTCTAAAAGTCCATCAGCATGGAGTTTCTTCATGCGCTTTACACCAATATGACCTAAACGGTAGTGCCACATATAAGTTGCACTATCATTATTAACTTTGGATCTTTTGGCTTCAATATTATGAATATGTGTATCACTACGATCGAGATTCAATAAACCATTTATATTGAGTGTATGACCATGGAAGGTTTTATTCATGTAAATAGAACAACAATTATTCTTTGACTTAAATGAATAACCATATTGTAATAAACATGATCCAATCATATTTATGCTCAATGCAAACACCAAATAACATTTATTTTAGGTTCAACACTAATCCCGAAGGTTAAGGGAGCGTGCGATGGTGATCTTATCAACCTTGGAATCACTTCCAACTCACACCATCACCTCACCCTTAACTAGTCTCTATTTATTTTGCAACTCCTGTTTTGAGTTACTACTCTTAGCAACTGAACCAGTATCAAATACTGAGGCTTGCTATAAACACTAGTAAAGTACACATCGATAACATGTATATCAAATATACCTTTGTTCACTTTGCCATCCTTCTTATCCGCCAAGTATCTAGGACAGTTCCACTTCCAGTGACCGTTTCTTTTGCAGTAAAAGCACTCAGTTTCAGACTTGGGTCTAGTTTTGGGCTTCTTCATGGGAGTGGCAACCTGCTTGGCATTCTTCTTGAAGTTCCCTTTCTATCCCTTTGCCCTTTTCTTGAAACTAGTGGTCATGTTAACCATCCACACTTGATGCTTTTTCTTGATTTCTACCTTCGCTAATTTCAGCATCGTGAAGAGCTTGGGAATCCTTTCCGTTATCCCTTGCATATTATAGTTCATCACGAAGTTCTAGTAACTTGGTGATAGTGACTAGAGAACTCTGTCAATCACTATCTTATCTGGAAGATTAAATTCCACTTGATTCAAGTGATTGTAGTACTCAGACATTCTGAGCACATGCTCGATCACTAGCTGAGCTATTCTCCTCCATTTTGTAGGCAAAGTAATTGTCAGAGGTCTCATACCTCTCGCCTCGGGCATGTGTATGAAATACTGATTTCAACTCTTGGAACATCTTATATGCTCAGTGGCGTTCGAAATGTTTTTGAAGTCCTGGTTCTAAGCCATAAAGCATGATGCACTAAACTATCAAGTAGTCATCATACCGAGCTTGCCAAATGTTCATAACGTCTGCAGCTGCTCCTGCAATAGGTTCGTCACCTAGAGGTGCATCAAGGACATAATTCTTCTGTGCAGCAATGAGGATAATCCTCAGATCACGGACCTAGTCCGCATTATTGCTACTATCAATTTTCAACTTATTTTTTCTCTAGGAACATATCATAAATAAAACTGGGAAGCTATACGCGAGCAGTTGATCTACAACATATATATGCAAATACTATCAGGACTAAGTTCATGATACATTAAAGTTCATTTAATCATATTACTTAAAAACTCCCACTTAGATAGACATATCTCTAATCATCTAAGTGATCATGCGATCCATATCAACTAAACCATGTCCGATCATCACGTGAGATGGAGTAGTTTTCAATGGTGAACATCACTATGTTGATCATATCTACTATATGATTCACGCTCCACCTTTCAGTCTCAGTGTTCCGAGGCCATATCTGCATATGCTAGGCTCGTCAAGTTTAACCCGAGTATTCTACATGTGCAAAACTGGCTTGCACTTGTTGTATGTGAACGTAGAGCTTATCACATCCGATCATCACTTGGTGTCTCGGCACGACGAACTATAGCAATGGTGCATACTCAGGGAGAACACTTATACCTTGAAATTTAGTGAGAGATCATCTTATAATGCTACCACCGAACTAAGCAAAATAAGATGCATAAATGATAAACATCACAGGCAATCAATATAAGTGATATGATATGGCCATCATCATCTTGTGCCTTTGATGTCCATCTCCAAAGCACCATCATGATCACCATCGTCACCGGCTTGACACCTTGATCTCCATCAAAGCATCATTGTCGCCTCGCCAACTATCGCTTCTACGACTATCGCTGCCGCTTAGTGATAAAGTAAAGCAATTACATGGCGATTGCATTTCATACAATAAAGTGACAACCATATGGCTCCTGCCAGTTGCTGATAACTGTGTTACAAAACATGATCATCTCATACAATAAAATTTAGCATCATGTCTTGACCATATCACATCACAACATGCCCTGCAAAAACAAATTAGACGTTCTCTACTTTGTTGTTGCAAGTTTTACGTGGCTGCTATGGGCTGAGCAAGAACCATTCTTACATATGCATCAAAAACCACAATGCGGTATAGTGATTGCTTTTTGATCTTCAGAAAGAACCATGTTCATTGAATCCGATTCAACTAAAGTTGGAGAAACTGACACTCACCAGCCACCTGTGTATGAAGCACGTCGGTAGAACCAGTTTCACGTAAGTGTACGCGTAGTGTCAGTCTGGGCCGCTTCATCCAACAATACTACTAAATCAAGAATCAACTAGTGACTCCAAGCAATATGTATATACCCATGCCCACAACTCCTTTGTGTTCTGCTCGTGCATATAACATCTACGCATAGACCTGGCTCTGATACCACTGATGGGGAACACAGTAATTTCAACAAAATTTCTACGCACATGCAAGATCTATCATGGTGATGCATAGAAACAAGAGGGGAAGAGTGTTGTCCATGTACCCACTAGACCATAAGCGGAAGCATTATGACAATGCGGTTGATGTAGTCATACGTCTTCACGATCTGACTGATCCTAGTACCGAAAGTACGGCACCTCCGTGATCAGCACACATTCATATCGGTGACGTACCACGAACTCTTGATCCAGTTGAGTGTCGAAGGTGAGCTTCGTCAGCACGACGGCGTGATGACGGTGATGATGAAGCTACCGGTGCAGGGCTTCGCCTAAGCACTACGACGATATGACCGAGGTGGATTATGGTGGAAGGGGGCACCGCACACGACTAAGAGATTAATGATCAACTTGTGTGTCTATGGGGTGCCCCCCCGTATATAAAGGAGTGGAGGAGGGGGAGAGGGACGGCCTCCTAAGCGCGCCCAAGGGGGGAGTCCTACTCTCGGTGGGTGTAGGATTCCCCCTTCCCTAGTTGGAGTAGGAGAGGGAAGGAAGGGGGAGAGGGAGAGAAGGAAAGGGGGCCCAGCCCCCCTCCCAATTCGGATTGGGATTGCCCCCCCCCCCCCCACCTTGGCCGCCTCCTCCTCCTTTTCACTATGGCCCATTAAGGCCCATTGACTCCCGGGGGGTTTCAGTAACCCCCCGGTTCTCCGGTATATGCCTGAACTCTCTCAAAACCTTTCCGATGTCCAAACATAGTCATCCAATATATCGATCTTTATGTCTCGACCATTTCGAGACTCCTCGTCGGGTCCGTGATCACATCTGGGACTCTGAACTACCATCGGTACATCAAAACACATATACTCATAATACCGATCGTCACTGAACGTTAAGCGTGCGGACCCTATGGGTTCGAGAACTGTGTAGACATGACCGAGACACGTGTCCGGTCAATAACCAATAGCGGAACCTGGATGTTCATATTGGCTCCTGATAACCCACAAGTATAGGGATCAATTGTACCCTCTTTTGATAAGTAAGAGTGTCGAACCTAACGAGGAGCTAAAGGTAGAACAAATATTCCCTCAAGTTCTATCAACCACCGATACAACTCTACGCACGCTTAACGTTTGCTTTACCTAGAACAAGTATGAAACTAGAAATACTTTGTAGGTGTTGTTGGATAGATTTGCAAGATAATAAAGAGCACGTAAATAAAAAGTAGGGGCTGTTTAGATGAATACACAACTAAGTTAGTTTTAGTAGAGAGCTTGTTGTCACACAATAAATTTATTTGTCCCTAGGCAATCGATAACTAGACTGGTAATCGTTATTGAAATTTTATTTGAGGGAGAGGCATAAGCTAACATACTTTCTCTTCTTGGATCATATGCACTTATGATTGGAACTCTAGCAAGCATCCGCAACTACTAAAGATCATTAAGGTAAAATGCAACCATAGCATTATAAGGCATCAAGTCTTCTTTATTCCCATACGCAAACAACCTACTTACTCGGGTCTGTGTTTCTATCACTCATGCCACCCACCATAAGAAAATCATGAACATATTGCAAACCCTACAGCGGGGATCCCTCACGCTTGTGTGACACAGACAACACCATAGGACAGCACCAATAATAAAACATGCAACTCAAACCAATCACGATCATCAATTAACCCATAGGACAAAACGGATCTCCTCAAACATCATAGGGTAGCCATACATCATTGGGAAATAATATATAGTGTTGAGCACCATGTTTAAGTAGAGATTACAGCAGGTAAAAGAGGGGTTACACCATTGCATAGAGGGGGGAAGAGTTGGTGATGATGGCAGTGAAGTTGTTGGTGTAGATTGCGGTGATGATGATGGCCCCGGCGGCGTTCCGGCGCCACCGGGAGAGAGGGGGGAGAGCCCCCTTCTTCTTTTTCTTCCTTGACCTTCTCCCTAGATGGGAGAAGGGTTTCCCCTCTGGTCCATGGCCTCCATGGCATGGGAGGGGCGAGAGCCCCTCCGAGATTGGATTTGTATCTCTGTCTCTCTCTGTTTCTACGTTCCAGATTCTGCCCTTTCACCGTTTCTTAAATTCCCGGAGATCCATAACTCCGACTGGGCTGAATTTTGGACATGATTTTTATCCGGATATTAGCTTTCTTGTGGCGAAAGAAGGGCACCAACCGCCTTATGGGGTGTCCACGAGGGTCAGGGGCGCCCCCTACCTCGTGGGCCCCTCGAGCATCGTCTCGCGTTGATTTCACTTCCCAAAATTCAGATATATTCCAAAAAAATCTCCGTTGTTTTTTATCCCGTTTGGACTCCATTTGATATGGATTTTCTACAAAACAAAAAACATGCAACAAACAGGAACAGGCATTGGGCACTGGATCAATATGTTAGTCCCAAAAATAGTATAAAAATTTGCCAGAAGTATATGAAAGTTGTATAATATTGGCATGGAACAATAAAAAAATATAGATACGACGGAGACGTATCAGCTCCCACATATTCTAAGAAGATCTTTACCGGTCAAACCGCATAACAACATACGTTGTTCCCTTTGTCATCGGTATGTTACTTGCCCGAGATTCGATTGTCGGTATCTCAATACCTAGTTCAATCTCGTTACTGGCAAGTCTCTTTACTCGTCCGTAATGCATCATCCCACAACTAACTCATTAATCACATTGCTTGCAAGGCTTATATTGATGTGCATTACCGAGAGGGCCCAAATATACCTCTCCCACAATCGGAGTGACAAATACTAATCTCGATCTATGAAAACTCAACAAACACCATCGGAGACACCCGTAGAGAACCTTTAGAATCACCCAGTTACGGTGTGACATTTGGTAGCACACTTCCTCTAGTATTCGGGAGTTGCAAGATCTCATAGTCATAGGAACATGTATAAGTTATGTAGAAAGGAATAGCAACAAACTAAACGATCATCGTGCTAAGCTAACAGATGGATCAAGTCAATCACATCATTCTCTAATGATGTGATCCTGTTAATCAAATGACAACTCATGTCTATGGTTAGGAAACATAACCATTATTGATTCAACGAGCTAGTCAAGTAGAGGCATACTAGTGACATTCTATTTGTCTATGTATTCACACATGTACTAAGTTTATGGTTAATACAATTCTACCATGAATAACGAACATTTATCATGATAAAAGGAAATATGCCTCTAGGGCATATTTCCTTCAAAGGAAAGAGGGGGCCACCGCCCCCTCCTAGTCCAATTCGGACCAGCCCATGGGGGCATGCTGCCTCCTCTTGTGGCCCTTCTCTCCTTTCCACTAAAGCCCAATAAGGCCCAATATTTCCCCGGTGAATTTCCGTAATTCCCCGGTTCTCCGAAAAATACCCGAATCACTCGTAACCAAGGATACTATACGTATGTCCGGTTTTTATGAATGTAATTATAATACATTTGAATTGTGTGCCTTAGTCCAGCCCGCGATCTCCTTCAATCGTCATCTTTGGGGAACTCGCTGGAGCCGAGGATGGTGGAGAGCGAGACACCTTCGCGAGCCTCCCCGCCAATCGCTACGGACGACACCGAAGTATTGTCCAAAAAGCCTCTCCAGGACATGGAGAGGTGCAGGAGGCTGTCAAGACGGTGCCAGAGAGTAACACCTTGGCTACCGGGAACATGGGGGAACCAACCCCTATGGAGACTGAAGACAGGGGTCATGAGCAATCCAGCTCCCAGCCGAACACCATTCCGGAGACCAATATGGCTCCAGAATCGAGCGAGCAACCCCCTTTGAAGGAGGAGGAGCATCGAGTCCACCGGCGACCTCCATCCATCCGGAGGTGCCGGAAACTTTGGTGGAAGCACTTCAACGTGCTTCCGTCGTGGAGGAGCATCGTACCCTAATGGGTGCGGTGGTTGAGTAGATTTAGTCCGCCAAGAGCGGGCTTAATGAAGCCTTTACCAGCCTACTGACAGGCTTTGAGGTATGCGACATAAGATGCCTTTTTATATGAAGGAAATATGCGTGTATACAGATAGTAGCCCTTGAGACTCTGTTTTTGGAAAAAACGAACATAGGATCAAATGAATATCGCAGAAGGTAACGTACATATCTATTGAATGAACATGCTTCCCTATTGGCGGTGACCGCCCATGCCGCTGAAGTTTCCGAACTCAAGCGGAAGCTGAAGCTGGCCGATGATGACCTCGACCGCATTAACAAGCGGCTCGATGAGGCGCAAGGTACCTTTTTGTACGACTGAAATTGTAGGCGAATGTGGAGTTTAAGCTAACACACTTTCTTGTGTAAATGATTGCAGGCAGCGTGGCCGAGGTCGAGACCCTCAAGGGTGCCCTATCGCAAGTCGAAGAGTAGACGAGGGTGAGTAGAGCGGCCGCAGATAAATCGGCTATAGATTTAAAGGCCGAGCAGGCCACCCGCCGCCAGTATGAGGAGAGGGTGACCGAAGTCAAGAAAGAGCTCAAGGACGCTACTCGCAAGTGTAAGGCCTTGGAGTAGAAGAATAAGACCCAAGCAGTCGAACTCTCCAAGGCTCCCCAAGAGGCCAGGGAGGCGCGGACTGAGTCCCGGGTGGCTCATGAGGAGATCAAGCAGGCTGAACAAATAGGGGCTGCTAAGCCCTTTCTTTTGCAGAGTAAATTCGGCAATCCAAAATATGCCCTGCTTACTCGACTATGGAGTTCTCTAGATGCGTTTGTGGATCTTCCGAAGAGCGCCACTGATGCTGCGAAGTTTTTTTGGGCCCAAAGGGGAACACGGCGGAGAAAATCTTCTGGTCGCAGTACCTGGCGCCGGAGCGTCCAACGCTGTTGAACGACCAGATGATGCAGCTAGCAGAGCTGCATAGGATGTCCGGACTAACCATGAAGGACATCGTAGTCCGGCTATGGCCAACCGGACCCATTCCTAGCAGCTACTTCGGTTTGGTCAAGCGGCTCGCTGACGCCCTACCCCGAATTGAGGCTGTTAAGCGCTCCTCGTGCATTGAGGGTGCTCGGATGGCCTTTGCCCATGTCAAGATGCACTGGGCAAAGATGAAGGACGCCGTCATGGCAGTTGAGGGCCCGCCTGAAGGCAAGGACTATCGCAAGCCGGAGCGATATTTCTAAGATGTCCTAGAGGGTTCCCGTTTAATAGCGGGTCAATGCTCGAAGGATATTGTGTTTGAATGAACATATCTGGGCTGCCCAGGCTTTGTGTTATGAAACAAGGCTTGTATGATATACTTGTGCTTTTATCTAAAATTATTTTCCTCTTGTGCGGCCGTTTTTATATCTGAAAGTTTGCCAGTCGTCGGCTTCAGTCCCCACGTAGATACTATGGGGGTGTTCGAAATAGTACATGACCACACTTGACCCAATGTCTTGGCCCGTAAAGGAGGTGACCGTGCAGCGAACTAGGCAATCAGACTATGTGGCTTTATCACTCTCACTTAGCCAGAGTTTGACAATGGGACTATGAGCTAGCCCCTGGTGCGCGTGCGGCTCTTCGAATCTTGGGTGCTTTAGGCGTGTGACCGGGTGGAGGCCAGTCCTTCGTATAATACGGAACAAAAATCACAAAAGATTTAGTAAGTCACCGAACCGCTCACCAACTCTCGCTATACCATGACAGTCAGTTTTCGGCTTTCTCTACTGAGCTGTTTGACCGGATGAACCAAAAACACAATCGCAGTAGTTCTCCCTTCACTACCTTAGCCGAACAAGCGGAATGTAAGGCGGTAACCACAGGATCCGGGCAACCCAACTATTGACCAAAGACATGATTCGGAGCCGATGCATAAAATGCGGTATTCGGGACGCCGAAGTGTACTATAAAAGTGTTCGGACTTTTTATTTTTGAAAAATATATGTGGTCGAATAGAGCCCCTAGCAATTTATGTCGAGGTGTGTATGTCAATCTTCGTGAAGACGGAATGCAGATCATGTAATAAGCCAATACCGAATAAGGTTGGACAAAACTGTTTCCGCTATAGTCTGATCGATATGTCAAACGTGTTCTTACAGAGAATGCCATAATCATCAAGGCTATTTTACATGCCAAGAATTTGAGAACACGGTAAAGTTGTATACAGGTCCTAAAAAAGAAGGTGGTCTTTAAGATCCTTTGGACACCCTGCCACACGTCTGCGTCACTTTTCACCTTGTTGTAGGATCCTTTGAGAGGATCAACGATCGAGTATACAAAAGTGGCCTGGGAAAGGGCCCTTGGTACCATCGAAAAGTGATTTGGATTTTAAAGAACCTAAAAAATAAGAAATAATAAAAAAGGAAGAATATGAAGGTCCGAATAGGGTCGAGCCGTATTGTGGACTTTGTCCTTAGTGTGCCTCCGTCCTTGCCCATGGTATTTTTAGTGCGTAGTTATGTACGCGCGGTACATATGCCACGATTAAGTGGGGTTTTTTACGGAGGCCTAATTGCTAATCAAGTTCTGGACGAACAAAACTGTTGTTTTGCAGGGTAGACCAGACTCATTTGAAAGTGTCTGGGGGATTGACAGCCGATGAAGTATTCGGCTTGATAAGGCCACCCTATGCCTCAGCTGCGAGGGTCGCGGTATGCTCCTAGTACGGAGGGAGCGCTCCATGTCTCCATTGACTGTTATAACACCGCGTGGTCCAGGCATCTTAAGCTTTAGATAGGCGTAGTGCGGGACTGTATTGAAACGGGCGAAAGCGGCTCCGAGCAGTGCATGATGATCACTACGGAAGGGGACGATGTTGAAGATCAAATCTTTGCTTCGGAAGTTATCCGGTGAGCCGAAGACTACCTCCAGCGTTATTGACCCTGTGTAGCAGGCCTCTACGCCAGGTATTACTCCTTTAAAGGTGATTTTAGTGGGCTTGATCCTTGAGGGATCAATATCCATTTTATGGATAGTGTCCTGGTAAAGCAGGTTAAGACTGTTGCCGCCGTCCATGAGGACTCGCGTGAGATGGGATCCGTCAATGATTGGATCAAGGACCAATGCTACCGAACCTCCATGACGGATACTGGTCAGATGGTCTCTGCGGCCAAAAGTGATCGGACAGGCCAACCATGGGTTGAATTTTGGGGCGACTGGCTCTATGGCGTAAACGTCCCTTAGTGCGCGCTTGTGCTCCCGCTTAGGGATAAGAGTGACGTAGATCATATTCACTGTTTTTACCTCGGGGGGGAATTTCTTTTGCCCCCTGTGTTTGTTGGGCGAGGCTCATCGTCATCCTCGCTAGGCGGCCCTTTCCCCTTATGTTCGGTGTTTAGCTTACCGTCCTGTTTAAAGACCCAAAAATGTATGTTGGTATGATTGGCAGGCTTGTCCAGGGTGCCATGGATCTGGCAAGGCCAATCTAGTATTCTGTCCAAACTGGATGGACCATATTTGTTTCCTTTGAATGGCTTCTTACACTGACCAGGTTTAGAGCCACTGAATCCGGCATTGACCGCCGTGTCTTCGGTATCTTCATTGTTGCTTTGACACTTGTGTTTTTTGTGTCGTGGCCTACCGCTGCCATCTCTGGCTTTGGAGGTGCCAGGGTCGCTAGTGTTGTTGCTTCTACGAGCTAGACAGCTATCTTCTCCCGCACAAAAGTGGGTCATGAGTGCGGTGAGAGCTGCCATGGACTTCGGTTTTTCTTGGCCGAGGTTTCGGGCGAGCCACTCGTCACAGACGTTGTGTTTAAAGGCCGCGAGGGCTTCGGCGTCCGGACAATCGATAATTTGGTTCTTTTTAATTAAGAACCTGGTCCAGAGTTTTCGGGCTGACTCTCCGGGTTGCTGCACTATGTGATTGAGGTCATCGGCGTCCGGAGGCCGGACATAGGTACCTTGGAAGTTGTCTCTAAAGGCATCTTCCAAATCTTCCGAGCTACTGATGGTAGCTGGAACTACATCAATATTTCCCTAGAGACGGACATATGATGTAGCACAGCGACAGTAGGTATTTCCCTCAGTTATGAAAGCGAGGAATTGAACTAGTAGAAGAACCAAGAAACACAACATAAGCAGCACCTGCACACAAACAACAACACCTCGCAACCCGACGTGTTAAAGGGGTTGTCAATCCCTTCCGGGGTACGGCGCCAGAAACTGCGTGTTGACGGGAGAAAGTTTTAATAGATTGAAATAATAGATCGCAAATAAAATAAAGTGCAGCAAAGTATTTTTGGATTTTTGATTTAATAGATCTGAATAAAAATGCAAAGGAAAAGTAGATCGCAAGGCATATATATGAGAAAGAAGACTCGGGGGCCGTAGGTTTCACTAGTGGCTTCTCTCGAGAAAAATAGCAAACGGTGGGTAAACAAATTACTGTTGGGCAATTGATAGAACTTCAAATAATTATGACGATATCCATGCAATGATCATTATATAGGCATCACGTCCAAGATTAGTAGACCGACTCCTACCTGCGTCTACTACTATTACTCCACACATCGACCGCTATCCAGCATGCATCTAATGTATTAAGTTCATGGAAAAATAGAGTAATGCAATAAGAAAGATGACATGATGTAGACAAGATCCATTTATCAATATGGTGGTAGATATAGATCTCATCTTTTTATCCTTAGTAGCAACAATACATACATGTCGGTTCCCTTTCTGTCACTGGGATCAAGCACCGTAAGATCAAACCCACTACCGGGCACCTCTTCCTATTGCAAGATAAATAGATCAAGTTGGCCAAACAAAACCCAAACATCGGAGAAGAAATACGAGGCTATAAGAGATCAAAGAAACTAAAATAACTTTCATGGATATAAAAAGATATGACTGATCATAAACTCGAAGTTCATCAGATCCCAATAAACACACCCCAAAAGAGTTACATCATATGGATCTCCAAGAGACCATCGTATTGAGAATTCAGCGAGACAGAGAAAGCCATCTAGCTACTAACTACGGACTCGAAGGTCTACAAAGAACTACTCACGCATCATCAGAGAGGCACCAATAGAGGTGGTGAACCCCATCCGAGATGGTGTCTAGATTGGATCTGGTGGTTCTGGACTCTACGGCGGCTGGATGAATATTTCATCGACTCCTCTAGGGTTTCTGGAATATTGTGGTATTTATACAGCAAAGAGGCGGTCCGGGGGGCACCCGAGGTGGGCACAACCCACCAGGGCGCGCCTGGGCTTCCTGGCACGCCCTGGTGGGTTGTGCCCCCCTCGGGGCACCCCCAGGTGCAACTAGGGCCCATTGCCTTCCTTCTGGCCCATAAAAATCTTCGTAAAGTTTCATGGAATTTGGACTTCGTTTGATATTGATTTTCTGCGATGTAAAAAACATGGAAAAAACAGCAAAATAAAACAAGCAAAGACACATCATACAAGACGCTCCAAGCAAAACACCTATCATGTGACGAATAAAAATATAGTCTCGAGTAAAATACCGATAGTTGTTGGAAGAAAGCGGGGATGCCACTATAGGCATCCCCAAGCTTAGTTGGTTTCTTATTCTTGGATAATAGCTTGGGATGCCGGGGCATACCCAAGCTTAGGCTCCTACATCCTTCCTTCATCCATCGTAAGATAACCCACAACTTGAAAACTTCAATCACACACAAAAAAAACTCAACAAAAACCTTCGTGAGATCCGTTAGTATAAGAATAATAAACCACTACTATAAGTGCTGTATCAAACCATTTCATATTTTGTTTTTGTATTATATCTACTGTATTCCAACTTTTCTATGGCAAAAACTCATCAAATAAAACCATAAAGCCAACAAAATAAGCACACAACACAAAGAAAACAGAATCTGTCAAAACAAAACAGTCTGTAGCAATCTGACTATTTCGAATACTTATGTAACTCCAAAAATTCTGAAAAATTAGGACATACTGAGAAATATGTATATTGATATAGTGCAAGTGGAATGGGCATTTTATCGCTCTCTGGTAAAAAAATGAAAATTAATTTCGTGAGCATGAAAGTTTCTGTTTTTTCAGCAAGATCGAACTACTATCACCCAAGAAGATCCTAAAGGCTTTACTTGGCACAAACACTAATTAAAACATAAAAACACAATCATAACAGTAGCATAATTTTGCTAACACTCAAAATCAGGAAGCAAAAATCAAAAATAAATTTATTCAATGGGTTGCCTCCCAACAAGCGCTATAGTTTTACACCCTTAGCTAGGCATAATATTTCAACGATGCTCACACAAATGATAATAATTGAAACACAAAGAGAGCATCATGAAACATGTGACAAACATATTTAAGTCTAACATACTTCCTATGCATAGGAATTTTATAGGAAAACAAATTATCAAGACAAGAAATATCTAGCATATGCAAGGACGAAGAAAGAAACAATAGCAATCTCAACATAACGAGAGGTAATTTAATAACATGAAAATTTTTACAACCATATTTTCCTCTCTCATAATAATTATATGTAGGATCATAATCAAATTCAATAATATAACTATCATATATTTTCTCTTTATGATCCACATGCATGCAAAGTTGACACTCTTCCAAAATAGTGGGACTATCATCAAATAAAGTCATGACCTCTCCATACCCACTTTCATAAAAAAATTCATAAGATTGAACACTCTCCAAATACGTGGGACTATTTTTAGCTAAAGTTGACACTCTTACAAACCCACTTTCAATATTATCACAAACATATTCATCATGAGGCATAAATAAATTTTCAATATCATAAGAAACATTATCACCCTAATCATGATCATTGCAATAAGTAGCGGACATGACAAAACAAGCATCCCCAAGCTTGGGGTTTTGCATATTATTAGCATAATTGACATTAATAGAATTTATAGTAAAATTATTGCAATCATGCTTTTCATTCAAGGAGCTATCATGAATCACTTCATAAATTTATTCATCAGAATTTTCAGATTCACGATTCTCAAGCAAAACTTCATAAAGATAATCTAGTGAAGTCAACTCACTAGTGATTGGTTCATCATGATTAGATCTTTTAAAAATATTAGCAAGTGGATGGGGATACATATCAATATATTTTTAGCAAGCAAATATGCAAGCATATAGGAGGCACATGGCAACAAAAGCAAACAATAGATCTGACGAGAAAACGGCGAACGAAAAAGAGGGCGAATAAAACGACAATTTTTTGTGAAGTGGGGAGAGGAAAATGAGAGGCAAATGGAAAATAATGTAAATTGCGAGGAGATGAGATTTGTGATTAGGAACCTGGTTATGAAGAAGATCTTCCCCAGCAAGGGCGCCAGAAATTCTCCTTTATGGTAGTTGGACTACGTCGGTATTTCCCTGGAGAGGGAGGGATGATGTAGCACAGCGACGATAGGTATTTCCCTAAGTTATGGAACCGAGTTATCGAACCAGTAGGAGAACCAAGCAACACAATGTAAGCAACACCTGCACACAAACAACAACACCTCGCAACCCGACGTGTTAAAGGGGTTGTCAGTCCCTTCCGGGGTACGGCGCCAGAAACTGCGTGTAGACGGGAGAAAGTTGTAATAGATTGAAATAATAGATCACAAATAAAATAAAGTGAAGAAAAGTATTTTTGGATTTTGGTTTAATAGATCCGAATAAAAATGCAAAAGAAAAGTAGATCGTAACGCAAATATATCAGAAAGAAGACCCGGGGGCCGTAGGTTTCTCTAGTGGCTTCTCTCGAGAAAAATAGCAAACTGTGGGTAAACAAATTAATGTTGAGCAATTGATAGAACTTCAAATAATTATGACGATATCCAGGCAATGATCATTACGTAGGCATCACATCCAAGATTAGTAGACTGACTCCTGCGTGCATCTACTACTATTACTCCACACATCGACCGCTATCCAGCATGCATCTAGTGTATTAAGTTCATGGAAAATGGAGTAATGCAATAAGAATGATGACATGATGTAGACAAGATCCATTTATCTATATGGCGGTATATAGGGATCTCGTCTTTTTATCCTTAGTAGCAACGATACATATGTGTCGGTTCCCTTTCTGTCACTGGGATCAAGCACGGTAAGATCGAACCCACTACTGGGCACCTCTTCCCATTGCAAGATAAATAGATCAAGTTGGCCAAACAAAACCCAAATGTCAGAGAAGAAATACAAGGCTATAAGAGATCATGTATATAAGAGATCAAAGAAACTCAAATAACTTTCATGGATATAAAAAGATATGACTGATCATAAACTCGATGTTCATCAGATCCCAACAAACACACCGCAAAAGAGTTACATCATATGGATCTCCAAGAGACCATTGTATTGAGAATTCAGCGAGAGAGAGAAAGCCATGTAGCTACTAACTATGGATCCGAAGGTCTACAAAGAACTACTCACGCATCATCGGAAAGGCACCAATGGAGGTGGTGAACCCCATCCGAGATAGTGTCTAGATTGGATTTGGTGGTTCTGGACTCTGTGGCGGCTGGATGAATATTTTGTCGACTCCTCTAGGGTTTCTGGAATATTGTGGTATTTATAGAGCAAAGAGGTGGTGCGGGGGACACCCGAGGTGCGCACAACACACCAGAGCACGCCTGGGCCTCCTGGCGCGCCCTGGTGGGTTGTGGCCCCCTCGGAGCAAGCCCCAGGTGCAACTAGGGCCCATTGCCTTCCTTCTGGCCCACAAAAAATCTCCGTAAAGTTTCATGGCATTTGGACTTCGTTTGAAATTGATTTTCTGTGATGTAAAACATGGGAAAATAGCAACTGGCACTTGGCACTATGTCAATAGGTTAGTACACAAAAAATCATATAAAATGATTTTAAAACATCCAAATTTGATAATAAAACAACATGGAACAAAAAAAAATTATAGATACGTTGGAGACATATCAGCTACCAATAGAGTTCTCTGGGAGGCTATTTAGCCAGTGCCATGCTAGTCCTTTCAGCTTTAAGGGGAGGTATTTGATGGTGTGGAGATCATCACGGCGGGCCATGTGGATATGGAGAAGGAAATCTTCGATCCATACCGCGGGATCTATCGTGCCGGTTTATGATTCGATGTTTACGGGTTTAAACCCTTCTGGGAACTGTTGTTGCATTACCTCGTCGGTAAAGCATAAGGGGTATGCGGCACCTCTATATCGGGCAATGTCATGACGGAGTTCGCTTGACATCCATATGCGGTTTTTGTCCTTGGTGAGGTTGTGCCCATCACGCCAGGCTTGACGGTCATCTTCTCACGTTGGGGCGCGCCTCCTTGATCCATAGATTGATCTAGCTTGGCCTGTTCTATTGCTCAGGTCCTGTCGTAGGTCGTAGGTGTATCCCGAAGCGCTAAATCTCTGCGCCTATGGTGCAGTGGTGCGGTTTGGTGTTCGGCGCAGGTGGCCGCTTTATCTCGCCCGCGTGGTGGCCGGTCTAGTTCATCAGTGCGGTCATGTTTTGATGGTATGGGCTCGAGGGCCTCGTGTAGTAGCCGATGTTTCAGAGAATTCTTTGTTGGGCATTGGAGGCCATATTCTTCGGCAGCTAGGACCTGGGTCCATCTGTCATTGAGTGCATCCTATTCGACTTGGAGCCATTGTCGCTGCTTTTTTAGGCTTCTTGCAGTGGCTATTAGTTGGCGCTTAAAGCGCTCCTGCTCAAGGGGTTCCTCTGGCACAATGAAATCTTCGTTGTTGAGGCTGACATCATCCTAGAAGAGCGGTAGATAATTGATATCTTCCAAATCCTCGTTCCCGAACGGATCATCGGGTTTAACTTGCCCCTCCTCCACATCATCCTGTTCGGATGTGGGCTCAAAGGGGGCTTCGCGGTCTTCGGCGTTCTCTGGAGTGTTATTGTCTCCGGTGCCGGTATTGCTATCTTTTTCACAACGCGATTTTGAGCGGCGTCGCTGGCGTCGACGCTTCGGTGGTGCCTCAGTAGTTTTGTCCTCATCCGGATCCTTCCTGCCTTCGTCGTCATCCTCTTTGGGTGTATCCACCATATACACATCGTATGTGGAGGTGGCCGTCGAACGTCCGGTAAACGGTGGGTCTTGGCCTTGTTCGTCTCTGGCATCGTCGTCCATGCCATCGATGTCTTCGGAGGTGTAATCCAGCATGTCGGTTAAGTCCTCGACGGTGGCTATGAAATGGGTGGTGGGTGGGACGTAAAATTCCCTGCTCTCAGCCGCTAATCCAGGCTGGGCATAGTTCGAGGTGATTCCTCTATAACGGCGAGGAACCATATTAAGTCTAGAGCCTCGTCTAAGAGTGAGGATTGGACGGGGAGACGGGAGTTCGCAGGGCTAGCCAGGTAAAAGGCCTCCTGGCCACACTCGCTTGGCGCGTACTTCGAGAATTCGGGTCTAGAGTACGGGGGCGAGTCCGGCCTTTCAATGATAGGGGAACCTAGTCTGATTCCGAGTTTGCCAACGACACAATCTCCTCCGGCTCTCCGGTAGTGAGCTTCGTAGCAGAGAGTCCAGCGGGCCCCAACTCCCATCTTCGGACCTGGCAATTTTCTTCGGATCTAAGGCCGGAGCAGTAGTCGGGGCCGTGAACGCTTTGAAGATCAAATCTCCTCGGATATCGGCGACATAATTTAGGTTCATGAAACTGATTTGATGACCAGGGGCATAGCTTTCGATCCATTTGAGGTGGCCAATTGTGTTGGCACGTAGAGTGAAGCCGCCGAACACAAAAATTTGACCGAGGACGAAGGTTTCCCCGGAAACGACACCGCTGTTGATGATCAAACAAGCCATCGAACCTTCTGTCGACGGCAAAGTGGAAGAAAGCACCAATGTCGGTGTCAAAACCGGCCGATCTCAGGTAGGGGGTCTCGAACTGTGCATCTGAGGATCGAAGGTAACAGGGTACAAGGGAGACACAATGTTTACCCAGGTTCGGGCCCTCTTAATGGAGGTAAAACCCTACATCCTGCATGATTGTAATTGATGAGTATAGGGGTTACAAGAGTTGATCTACCTCGAGATCGTAATGGCTAAACCCTAGATGTCTAGCCTATATGAATTCTGATAGCCTGTATGGACTAAACCCTTTGGTTTATATAGACACCAAAGGGGCCAAGGATTGTACACGGTCGGTTTACACAGAAAGGAAAATACACATCCAGATATTAAGCTTGCCATCCACGCATAGGAGAGTCCTACCCGGACACAGGGGAAGGTCTTCTACCTTGTATATTCACGGCCCGTCGGTCTGACCCATATCACACAGCCTAGACACCCGAGGACCCCTTAACCCAGGACTCCCTCACATGTGTAGCTCAATAACACAGTTAGTCCGCAAAATATGTCCTCAACAACACCAAAACACTTAGGGAGGAAAATGCCCTTTCAACAACGCAGGGGCGAGATTTGTCGCAGTGCTCACGTGCTATGAAGGTGGTAGGCCATAGGGGTTGTTCACGTCATCGGGTTGGGCGGGTGAGGCTGTCGATGAAAGCCGTACTCCGGCTGCGGGCGGAGTCGTTGATGGCGGTGCCTTCTTGCACCGTTCCCTTGTTAGAGGCATCGATGTGTGATACGTCTCCAACATATGTATAATCTTTGGTTGTTCCACGCTATTATAGTATCAATCTTCGATTTTTTTATATGAAATTATATATCATTTTTGGGACTAACCTATTAGCCTAATGCCCAGTGTTAGTTGTTGTTTTTTGATTTTCAAGAAATCAACATCAAATAGAGTCCAAATGCTATGAAACTTTTTGACCATTTTTTTAGACAAAAGTGACCCTGGAAGGTTCGGGAGAAGACCAGAAGAGCCACAAGAGAGCGACAAGCTCATCAGGCGCACCCTGGGGGACGCGCCTCCTAGGCTTGTGGACCCCTTGTGGAACCTCCTATCCTAATTGTATCTCTATAAATTCTCAAATATTCTCAATATACCAGAGAGCCATGCGAAACACTTTTTCCGCCACTCCAAGTCTCTTTTGTTCCGTGATCCCTACTAGGGGCCTTTTTCGGTACTCAGCCGGAGGGGGAATCGATCATGGAGGGCTTGTACATCATCATTGCTACCCTTTCGATGATGCCTAATTGCTAATCAAGTTCTGGACGAACAAAACTGTTGTTCTGCAGGGTAGACCAGACTCATTTGAAAGTGTCCGGGGGATTGACAGCCGATGAAGTATTCGGCTTGATAAGGCCACCCTATGCCTCAGCTGCGAGGGCCGCGGTATGCTCCTAGTACGGAGGGAGCGCTCCATGTCTCCATTGACTGTTATAACACCGTGTGGTCCAGGCATCTTAAGCTTTAGATAGGCGTAGTGCGGGACTGTATTGAAATGGGCGAAAGCGGCTCCGAGCAGTGCATGATGATCACTGCGGAAGGGGACGATGTCGAAGATCAAATCTTCGCTTTGGAAGTTATCCGGTGAGCCGAAGACTACCTCCAGCGTTATTGACCCTGTGTAGCAGGCCTCTACGCCAGGTATTACTCCTTAAAGGTGATTTTAGTGAGCTTGATCCTTGAGGGATCAATATCCATTTTATGGATAGTGTCCTGGTAAAGCAGGTTAAGACTGTTGCCGCCGTCCATGAGGACTCGCGTGAGATGGGATCCGTCAATGATTGGATCAAGGACCAATGCTACCGAACCTCCATGAGGGATATTGGTCAGATGGTCTCTGCGGCCAAAAGTGATCGGACAGGCCAACCATGGGTTGAATTTTGGGGCGACTGGCTCTATGGCGCAAACGTCCCTTAGTGCGCGCTTGTGCTCCCGCTTAGGGATAAGAGTGACGTAGATCATATTCACTGTTTTTACCTCGGGGGGGGGGGGGATTTCTTTTGCCCCCTGTGTTTGTTGGGCGAGGCTCATCGTCATCCTCGCTAGGTGGCCCTTTCCCCTTATGTTCAGTGTTTAGCTTACCGGCCTGTTTAAAGACCCAAAAATGTATGTTGGTATAATTGGCAGGCTTGTCCAGGGTGCCATGGATCTGGCAAGGCCAATCTAGTATTCTGTCCAAACTGGATGGACCATATTTGTTTCCTTTGAATGGCTTCTTACGCTGACCGGGTTTAGAGCCACTGAATCTGGCATTAACCGCCGTGTCTTCGGTATCTTCATTGTTGCTTCGACACTTGTGTTTGTTGTGTCGTGGCCTACCGCTGCCATCTCTGGCTTTGGAGGTGCCAGGGTCGCTAGTGTTGTTGCTTTTACGAGCTAGACAGCTATCTTCTCCCGCACAAAAGTGGGTCATGAGTGCGGTGAGAGCTGCCATGGACTTCGGTTTTTCTTGGCCGAGGTTTCGGGCGAGCCACTCGTCACAGACGTTGTGTTTAAAGGCCGCGAGGGCTTCGGCGTCCGGACAATCGATAATTTGGTTCTTTTTAATTAAGAACCTGGTCCAGAGTTTTCGGACTGACTCTCCGGGTTGCTGCACTATGTGATTGAGGTCATCGGCGTCCGGAGGCCGGACATAGGTACCTTGGAAGTTGTGTCTAAAGGCATCTTCCAAATCTTCCGAGCTACTGATGGTAGCTGGAACTACATCAGTATTTCCCTGGAGACGGACATATGATGTAGCACAGCGACAGTAGGTATTTCCCTCAGTTATGAAAGCGAGGAATCGAACTAGTAGAAGAACCAAGAAACACAACGTAAGCAGCAGCTGCACACAAACAACAACACCTCGCAACCCGACGTGTTAAAGGGGTTGTCAATCCCTTCCGGGGTACGGCGCCAGAAACTGCGTGTTGACGGGAGAAAGTTTTAATAGATTGAAATAATAGATCGCAAATAAAATAAAGTGCAGCAAAGTATTTTTGGATTTTTGATTTAATAGATCTGAATAAAAATGCAAAGGAAAAGTAGATCGCAAGGCATATATATGAGAAAGAAGACTCGGGGGCCATAGGTTTCACTATTGGCTTCTCTCGAGAAAAATAGCAAACGGTGGGTAAACAAATTACTGTTGGGCAATTGATAGAACTTCAAATAATTATGACGATATCCATGCAATGATCATTATATAGGCATCACGTCCAAGATTAGTAGACCGACTCCTACCTGCGTCTACTACTATTACTCCACACATCGACCGCTATCCAGCATGCATCTAGTGTATTAAGTTCATGGAAAAATAGAGTAATGCAATAAGAAAGATGACATGATGTAGATAAGATCCATTTATCAATATGGCGGTAGATATAGATCTCGTCTTTTTATCCTTAGTAGCAACGATACATACATGTCGGTTCCCTTTCTGTCACTGGGATCAAGCACCGTAAGATCAAACCCACTATCGGGCACCTCTTCCTATTGCAAGATAAATAGATCAAGTTGGCCAAACAAAACCCAAACATCGGAGAAGAAATACGAGGCTATAAGAGATCAAAGAAACTGAAATAACTTTCATGGATATAAAAAGATATGACTGATCATAAACTCAAAGTTCATCAGATCCCAACAAACACACCGCAAAAGAGTTACATCATATGGATCTCCAAGAGATCATTGTATTGAGAATTCAGTGAGACAGAGAAAGCCATCTAGCTACTAACTACGGACTCGAAGGTCTACAAAGAACTACTCACGCATCATCAGAGAGGCACCAATAGAGGTGGTGAACCCCATCCGAGATGGTGTCTAGATTGGATCTGGTGGTTCTGGACTCTAGGGCGGCTGGATGAATATTTCATCGACTCCTCTAGGGTTTCTGGAATATTGTGGTATTTATACAGCAAAGAGGCGGTCCGGGGGGCACCCGAGGTGGGCACAACCCACCAGGGCGCGCCTGGGCTTCCTGGCATGCCCTGGTGGGTTGTGCCCCCCTCGGGGCACCCCCAGGTGCAACTAGGGCCCATTGCCTTCCTTCTGGCCCATAAAAAATCTTCGTAAAGTTTCATGGAATTTGGACTTCGTTTGATATTGATTTTCTGCGATGTAAAAAACATGGAAAAAACAGCAAAATAAAACAAGCAAAGACACATCATACAAGACGCTCCAACCAAAACACCTATCATGTGACGAATAAAAATATAGTCTCGAGTAAAATACCGATAGTTGTTGGAAGAAAGTGGGGATGCCACTATAGGCATCCCCAAGCTTAGTTGGTTTCTTATTCTTGGATAATAGCTTGGGATGCCGGGGCATACACAAGCTTAGGCGCCTACATCCTTCCTTCATCCATCGTAAGATAACCCACAACTTGAAAACTTCAATCACACACAAAAAAACTCAACAAAAACCTTCGTGAGATCCGTTAGTATAAGAATAATAAACCACTACTATAAGTGCTGTATAAAACCATTTCATATTTTGTTTTTGTATTATATCTACTGTATTCCAACTTTTCTATGGCAAAAACTCATCAAATAAAACCATAGAGCCAACAAAATAAGCACACAACACAAAGAAAACAGAATCTGTCAAAACAGAACAGTCTGTAGCAATCTGACTATTTCGAATACTTATGTAACTCCAAAAATTCTGAAAAATTAGGACATACTGAGAAATATGTATATTGATATAGTGCAAGTGGAATGGGCATTTTATCTCTCTCTGGTAAAAAAATGAAAATTAATTTCGTGAGCATGAAAGTTTCTGTTTTTTCAGCAAGATCGAACTACTATCACCCAAGAAGATCCTAAAGGCTTTACTTGGCACAAACACTAATTAAAACATAAAAACACAATCATAACAGTAGCATAATTTTGCTAAAACTCAAAATCAGGAAGCAAAAAGCAAAAATAAATCTATTCAATGGGTTGCCTCCCAACAAGCGCTATAGTTTTACACCCTTAGCTAGGCATAATATTTCAACGATGCTCACACAAATGATAATAATTGAAACACAAAGAGAGCATCATGAAACTTGTGACAAACATATTTAAGTCTAACATACTTCCTATGCATAGGAATTTTATAGGAAAACAAATTATCAAGACAAGAAATATCTAGCATATGCAAGGACGAAGAAAGAAACAATAGCAATCTCAACATAACGAGAGGTAATTTAATAACATGAAAATTTTTACAACCATATTTTCCTCTCTCATAATAATTATATGTAGGATCATAATCAAATTCAATAATATAACTATCATATATTTTCTCTTTATGATCCACATGCATGCAAAGTTGACACTCTTCCAAAATAGTGGGACTATCATCAAATAAAGTCATGACCTCTCCATACCCACTTTCATAAAAAAAAATCATAAGATTGAACACTCTCCAAATACGTGGGACTATTTTTAGCTAAAGTTGACACTCTTACAAACCCACTTTCAATATTATCACAAACATATTCATCATGAGGCATAAATAAATTTTCAATATCATAAGAAACATTATCACCCCAATCATGATCATTGCAATAAGTAGCGGACATGACAAAACAAGCATCCCCAAGCTTGGGGTTTTGCATATTATTAGCATAATTGACATTAATAGAATTTATAGTAAAATTATTGCAATCATGCTTTTCATTCAAGGAGCTATCATGAATCACTTCATAAATTTATTCATCACAATTTTCAGATTCACGATTCTCAAGCAAAACTTCATAAAGATAATCTAGTGCAGTCAACTCACTAGCGATTGGTTCATCATGATTAGATCTTTTAAAAATATTAGCAAGTGGATGGGGATACATATAAATATATTTTTAGCAAGCAAATATGCAAGCATATAGGAGGCACATGGCAACAAAAGCAAACAATAGATCTAACGAGAAAACGGCGAACGAAAAAGAGGGCAAATAAAACGACAATTTTTTGTGAAGTGGGGAGAGGAAAATGAGATGCAAATGGAAAATAATGTAAGTTGCAAGGAGATGAGATTTGTGATTAGGAACCTGGTTATGAAGAAGATCTTCCCCAGCAAAGGCGCCAAAAATTCTCCTTGATGGTAGTTGGAACTACGTCGGTATTTCCCTGGAGAGGGAGGGATGATGTAGCACAGCGACGATAGGTATTTCCCTAAGTTATGGAACTGAGGTATCGAACCAGTAGGAGAACCAAGCAACACAATGTAAGCAACACCTGCACACAAACAACAACACCTCGCAACCCGACGTGTTAAAGGGGTTGTCAGTCCCTTCCGGGGTACGGCGCCAGAAACTGCGTGTAGACGGGAGAAAGTTGTAATAGATTGAAATAATAGATCACAAATAAAATAAAGTGCAGAAAAGTATTTTTGGATTTTGGTTTAATAGATCCGAATAAAAATGCAAAAGAAAAGTAGATCGTAACGCAAATATATCAGAAAGAAGACCCGGGGGCGTAGGTTTCTCTAGTGGCTTCTCTCGAGAAAAATAGCAAACTGTGGGTAAACAAATTAATGTTGAGCAATTGATAGAACTTAAAATAATTATGACGATATCCAGGCAATGATCATTACGTAGGCATCACATCCAAGATTAGTAGACTGACTCCTGCGTGCATCTACTACTATTACTCCACACATCGACCGCTATCCAGCATGCATCTAGTGTATTAAGTTCATGGAAAACAGAGTAATGCAATAAGAATGATGACATGATGTAGACAAGATCCATTTATCTATATGGCGGTATATAGGGATCTCGTCTTTTTATCCTTAGTAGCAACGATACATATGTGTCGGTTCCCTTTCTGTCACTGGGATCAAGCACGGTAAGATCGAACCCACTACTGGGCACCTCTTCCCATTGCAAGATAAATAGATCAAGTTGGCCAAACAAAACCCAAATGTCAGAGAAGAAATACATGGCTATAAGAGATCATGTATATAAGAGATCAAAGAAACTCAAATAACTTTCATGGATATAAAAAGATATGACTGATCATAAACTCGAAGTTCATCAGATCCCAACAAACACACCGCAAAAGAGTTACATCATATGGATCTCCAAGAGACCATTGTATTGAGAATTCAGTGAGAGAGAGAAAGCCATCTAGCTACTAACTACGGATCCGAAGGTCTACAAAGAACTATTCACCCATCATCGGAGAGGCACCAATGGAGGTGGTGAACCCCATCCGAGATAGTGTCTAGATTGGATTTGGTGGTTCTGGACTCTGTGGCGGCTGGATGAATATTTTGTCGACTCCTCTAGGGTTTCTGGAATATTGTGGTATTTATAGAGCAAAGAGGTGGTCCGGGGGGCACCCGAGGTGCGCACAACACACCAGGGCACGCCTGGGCCTCCTGGCGCGCCCTGGTGGGTTGTGGCCCCCTCGGAGCAAGCCCCAGGTGCAACTAGGGCCCATTGCCTTCCTTCTGGCCCACAAAAAATCTCCGTAAAGTTTCGTGGCATTTGGACTTTGTTTGAGATTGATTTTCTGTGATGTAAAACATGGGAAAATAGCAACTGGCACTTGGCACTATGTCAATAGGTTAGTACACAAAAAATCATATAAAATGATTTTAAAACATCCAAAATTGGTAATAAAACAACATGGAACAACAAAAAATTATAGATACGTTGGAGACATATCAGCTACCAATAGAGTTCTCTGGGAGGCTATTTAGCCAGTGCCATGCTAGTCCTTTCAGCTTTAAGGGGAGGTATTTGATGGCGTGGAGATCATCACGGCGGGCCATGTGGATATGGAGAAGGAAATCTTCGATCCATACCGCGGGATCTATCGTGCCAGTTTATGATTCGATGTTTACGGGTTTAAACCCTTTTGGGAACTGTTGTTGCATTACCTCGTCGGTAAAGCATAAGGGGTATGCGGCACCTCTATATAGGGCAATGTCACGACGGAGTTCGCTTGACATCCATATGCGGTTTTTGTCCTTGGTGAGGTTGTGCCCATCACGCCAGGCTTGACGGTCATCTTCTCACGTTGGGGCGCGCCTCCTTGATCCATAGATTGATCTGGCTTGGCCTGTTCTATTGCTCAGGTCCTGTCGTAGGTCGTAGGTGTATCCCGAAGCCGCTAAATCTCTGCGCCTATGGTGCAGTGGTGCGGTTTGGTGTTCGGCGCAGGTGGCCGCTTTATCTCGCCCGCGTGGTGGCCGGTCTAGTTCATCAGTGCGGTCATGTTTTGATGGTATGGGCTCGAGGGCCTCGTGTAGTAGCCGATGTTTCAGAGAATTCTTTGTTGGGCATTGGAGGCCATATTCTTCGGCAGCTAGGACCTGGGTCCATCTGTCATTGAGTGCATCCTATTCGACTTGGAGCCGTTGTCGCTGCTTTTTTAGGCTTCTTGCAGTGGCTATTAGTTGGCGCTTAAAGCGCTCCTGCTCAAGGGGTTCCTCTGGCACAATGAAATCTTCGTTGTTGAGGCTGACATCATCCTAGAAGAGCGGTAGATAATTGCTATCTTCCAAATCCTCGTTCCCGAACGGATCATCGGGTTTAACTTGCCCCTCCTCCACATCATCCTGTTCGGATGTGGGCTCAAAGGGGGCTTCGGGGTCTTCGGTGTTCTCTGGAGTGTTATTGTCTCCGGTGCCGGTATTGCTATCTTTTTCACAACGCGATTTTGAGCGGCGTCGCTGGCGTCGACGCTTCGGTGGTGCCTCAGTAGTTTTGTCCTCATCCGGATCCTTCCTGCCTTCGTCGTCATCCTCTTTGGGTGTATCCACCATATACACGTCGTATGTGGAGGTGGCCGTCGAACGTCCGGTAAACGGTGGGTCTTGGCCTTGTTCGTCTCTGGCATCGTCGTCCATGCCATCGATGTCTTCGGAGGTGTAATCTAGCATGTCGGTTAAGTCCTCGACGGTGGCTATGAAATGGGTGGTGGGTGGGACGTAAAATTCCCTGCTCTCAGCCGCTAATCCAGGCCGGGCATAGTTCGAGGTGATTCCTCTATAACGGCGAGGAACCATATTAAGTCTAGAGCCTCGTCTAAGAGTGAGGATTGGACGGGGAGACGGGAGTTCGCAGGGCTAGCCAGGCAAAAGGCCTCCTGGCCACACTCGCTTGGCGCGTACTTTGAGAATTCGGGTCTAGAGTATGGGGGCGAGTCCGGCCTTTCAATGATAGGGGAACCTAGTCTGATTCCGAGTTTGCCAATGACACAATCTCCTCCGGCTCTCCGGTAGTGAGCTTCGTAGCAGAGAGTCCGGCAGGCCCCAACTCCCATCTTCGGACCTGGCAATTTTCTTCGGATCTAAGGCCGGAGCAGTAGTCGGGGCCATGAACCCTTTGAAGATCAAATCTCCTCGGATATCGGCGACATAATTTAGGTTCATGAAACTGATTTGATGACCAGGTGCATAGCTTTCGATCCATTTGAGGTGGCCAATTGTGTTGGCACGTAGAGTGAAGCCGCCGAACACAAAAATTTGACCGAGGACGAAGGTTTCCCCGGAAACGACACCACTGTTGATGATCAAACAAGCCATCGAACCTTCTGTCGACGGCAAAGTGGAACTCTCAATGAAAGCACCAATGTCGGTGTCAAAACCGGCCGATCTCAGGTAGGGGGTCTCGAACTGTGCATCTGAGGATCGAAGGTAACAGGGTACAAGGGAGACACAATGTTTACCCATGTTTGGGCCCTCTTAATGGAGGTAAAACCCTACGTCCTGCATGATTGTAATTGATGAGTATAGGGGTTACAAGAGTTGATCTACCTCGAGATCGTAATGGCTAAACCCTAGATGTCTAGCCTATATGAATTATGATAGCCTGTACGGACTAAACCCTTTGGTTTATATAGACACCAAAGGGGCCAAGGATTGTACACGGTCGGTTTACACAGAAAGGAAAATACACATCCAGATATTAAGCTTGCCATCCACGCATAGGAGAGTCCTACCTGGACACAGGGGAAGGTCTTCTACCTTGTATCTTCACGGCCCGTCGGTCTGACCCATATCACACAGCCTAGACACCCGAGGACCCCTTAACCCAGGACTCCCTCACATGTGTAGCTCAATAACACAGTTAGTCCGCAAAATATGTCCTCAACAACACCAAAACACTTAGGGAGGAAAATGCCCTTTCGACAACGCAGGGGCGAGATTTGTCGCAGTGCTCACGTGCTATGAAGGTGGTAGGCCATAGGGGTTGTTCACGTCATGGGGTTGGGCGGGTGAGGCTATCGATGAAAGCCGTACTCCGGCTGCGGGCGGAGTCGTTGATGGCGGTGCCTTCTTGCACCGTTCCCTTGTTAGGGGCATCGATGTGTGATACGTCTCCAACATATGTATAATCTTTGGTTGTTCCACGCTATTATAGTATCAATCTTGGATTTTTTTATGTGAAATTATATATCATTTTTGGGACTAACCTATTAGCCTAATGCCCAGTGTCAGTTGTTGTTTTTTGATTTTCAAGAAATCAACATCAAATAGAGTCCAAATGCTATGAAACTTTTTGACCATTTTTTCTAGACAAATGTGACCCTGGAAGGTTCGGGAGAAGACCAGAAGAGCCACAAGAGAGCGACAAGCTCATCAGGCGCACCCTAGGGGACGCGCCTCCTAGGCTTGTGGACCCCTTGTGGAACCTCCTATCCTAATTCTGTCTCTATAAATTCTCAAATATTCTCAATATACCAGAGAGCCATGCGAAACACTTTTTCCGCCACTCCAAGTCTCTTTTGTTCCGTGATCCCTACTAGGGGCCTTTTTCGGTACTCAGCCGGAGGGGGAATCAATCATGGAGGGCTTGTACATCATCCTTGCTACCCTTTCGATGATGCATGAGCAGTTCACCACATACCAACGGGTCCATAGCTAGTAGCTAGATGGCTTCATCTCTCTCTTTGATCCTCAATACCATGTTTTCCTCAATCTTCTTGGAGTTCTATTAGATGTAATCCGCTTTTGCGGTGTGTTTGTTGTGATCTAATGAATTGTGGGTTTCTGATTAGATTATTCATGAATATTAATTGAGTCTTCTCTGAATTTTATTATGCATGATTGTTATAGGTTTGTATTTCTCTCCAATCTACCATCTGGTTTGGCCAACTAGATTGATTTATCTTGCAATGGGATAGGTGCTTTGTGATGAGTTCAATCTTGCGGTGCTCCATCCTAGTGATAGAAAGGGAATGAACACGTATTTGAATTATTACCATTAAGGATAAAAAGATGGGGTTTATTCATATTGCTTGAGTTTACTTTGTCTACATCATGTCATCTTGCTTAAGGCGTTACTTTGTTTTATACTTAGTACCCTAGATGCATGTTGGATAGCGGTCAATGGGTGGAGCAATAGTAGTAGATGCAGGCAGGAGTCGATCTACTTGTCTCGGACATGATGCCTATATACATGATCATTGCCTTGAATATCATCATAACTATGCGCTTTTCTATCAATTGTCCAACATTAATTTGTTCACCCACTGTATGCTATGTGTTCAAGAGAGAAGCCTCTAGTGAAAACTATGCCGCTCGGGTCTACTTTTATCATATATAAAATCCAAAAAACACCTCACTGCAATTTTATCTCATTTATTTTGTATAGTATTTTAGTTTATCTATCTACCAGTACAAGATTTAATCCTTGCAAATAACTGCCAAGGGGATTGACAACCCTCTTGATCGCGTTGGGTGCAAGTATTTACTTTTGTGTGTGTAGGTGCTGCTAACGAGGTTCTTTGTGGTTCTCCTACTAGATTGATAGCCTTGGTTCTTAACTGACGGAAATACTTATCTGTATTGTACTACATCATCCTCTCCTCTTCGAGGAAATCCTAACGCAACTCACAAGTAGCAATGTGTACGTAGTTTTACCCTTCCTCTCCGAATATGCCACAGGAAAAACACTAGAACCGATCTTTTCGGATCAAACGATGACGACTCTTCTAGCTTTGCTTGGTGTCGTGTTTCCTCCTGGGATATTGTCTTGGAGTTGGACTAGACTCATTCTCGTGGAGGTGGTCGGCTGCGGGTGACATCTGAAGGAAATATGCCCTAGA
Source organism: Triticum aestivum (assembly GCF_018294505.1). Taxonomy (NCBI): domain Eukaryota; kingdom Viridiplantae; phylum Streptophyta; class Magnoliopsida; order Poales; family Poaceae; genus Triticum; species Triticum aestivum. The sequence goes on from NC_057800.1 coordinate 187,014,585, forward strand.
GGCAATAATAAAGTTCTTATTTATATTTCCTTATATCATGATAAATGTTTATTATTCATGCTAGAATTGTATTAACCGGAAACTTAGTACATGTGTGAATACATAGACAAACAGAGTGTCCCTAACAAGCCTCTACTTGACTAGCTCGTTAATAAAAGATGGTTAAGTTTCCTGACCATAGACATGTGTTGTCATTTGAGGAACGGGATCACATCATTAGAGAATGATGTGATGGACAGGACCCATCCGTTAGCTTAGCATAATGATCATTTAGTTTTATTGCTATTGCTTTGTTCATGACTTATAAATGTTCCTCTGACTATGAGATTATGCAACTCCCGAATACCGGAGGAACACTTTGTGTGCTATCAAATGTCACAACATAACTGGGTGATTATAAAGATGCTCTACAGGTGTCTCCGATGGTGTTTGTTGAGTTGGCATAGATCAATATTAGTATTTGTCACTCTGTATATCGGAGAGGTATCTCTGGGCCCTCTCGGTAATGCACATCACTATAAGCCTTGCAAGCAATGTGACAAATGAGTTAGTTATGGGATGATGCATTACGGAACGAGTAAAGAGACTTTCCAGTAACGAGATTGAACTAGGTATGATGATACTGACGATTGAATTTCGGGCAAGTAACATACCGATGACAAAGGGAATGACGTATGTTGTTATGCGGTTTGACCGATAAAGATCTTTGTAGAATATGTAGGAACCAATATGAGCATCCAGGTTCCGCTATTGGTTATTGATCGGAGATGTGTCTCAGTATGTCTACATACTTCTCGAACCCGTAGGGTCCGCACGCTTAACGTTCGATGACGATTTGTATTATGAGTTATGTGATTTGATGACCGAAGTTTGTTTGGAGTCCCGAATGAGATCACAGACATGATGAGGAGTCTCGAAATGGTTGAGAGGTAAATATTCATATATTGGAAGGTTGCATTTGGACATCAGAATGGTTTTGAGTGGTTCGAGCATTTTTTTCGGAGTACCGGGAGGTTACCGGAACCCCCCGGGAGAAGTATTGGGCCTTATCGGAGGAGAGGAGAAAGCCCACGTGAGAGGGGCGCCCCCCTTGCCCAAACTGAATTGTACTAGGGGAGGGGGCCGGACCCCCTCTTTCCTTCTCCCTCTCTCTACCTTCCCCTTTTCCCTCTCCGGTGGAAGGAAGGAGGGGGGCCGAATCCTACTTGGACTAGGAGTCCAAGTAGGACTCCCCCATTATGGCACGCCCCCTAGGCCGACCACCTCCTCCCCCCCTTTATATACGGAGGCGGGGGGGGGGGCACCCCAAAGGAACAACAGACATCTCTTAGCCGTGTGCGGTGCCCCCTCCACAGTTTACCACCTCGGTCATATCGTCGTAGTGCTTAGGCGAAGCCCTGCGCCGGTAACTTCATCATCACCATCGCCATGCCTTCGTGCTGACGGGACTCTCCCTCATCCTCAACTGGATCAAGAGCTCGAGGGATGTCATCATGCTAAACGTGTGATGAACACGGAAGTGTCGTACGTTCGGTGCTAGGATCGGTTGGATCGTGAAGACGCTCGACTACATCAACCGCTTTACTAAACGCTTCCGCTTTCGGTCTATGAGGGTGCGTGGACACACTCTCCCCTCTCGTTGCTATGCATCTCCTAGATAGATCTTGCGTGATTGTAGGAAATTTTTAGAAATACTGCATTCCCCAACAACATCTTTGTGAGAGCACTAGAAGCACCCTCCAAATTTATGGTGGGTCAGGCGAGTTATGTTAGCCAACCTTGTGGGGCTTGGAGCATCATATGTTTGCTCTATCAGACATAGTGTTCCTCTTTGATGTCGTCGAGATTCACATATATGCTTGTGGTAGTTAGAATTGATATGACGGTTTTCAGTGTGCAGTTGGGTAGCGGCGAAGGCGCTCAAGTGCAAGGTTGTCAGAATCACGATTGTTTTGTATTCTATGACTTTACTATCCAAACTAACCCCTTTGATTCTACGATTTTGGTTCATAGAGTCTACGTTTCTACAATCTTCATAATGAAGATTCTACGATTTGCGATCGTACCATTGGAGCTCCAATCTGATTCAGAATCATGATTCTGACAACCTTGCTCGAGTGGTCGGCCGGGTGTGCTGTGGGGTGTTGCTTCCTGGTGTGTTGTATGTATTGTGGTGTTTTAGACCTAGTCTAGCTAGGAGTTGTTTAGGTTTTTGCATGGTTTTTCTTGATTATCTGAGCATCTTTTTTTGCTTTTGCTTCTTTTTTACACTCGCCTTATGTGGTGCATCATTCTCCGGGCGTGTTACTTCTAATCCCCTTTCCCAATCAATGGATTTGACAACTTTCTTGTCAACATTCCAAAAAAACAATTACACCATTGCTATTTCGAGGGTTTCTACACAACAATAGTGTTTAGGGCTTGGTTTTACGATGGACAAAACAAAATTGGCTCCAATTTCTACTTCACACATTCTTATGGGAGGGCTGTTTTCGCTCTTGGGTGCATATGCTCCCTAATGAACAGTAAATTTAAAATAAAATTTAAAATTTAAAAATTCTTATTTTTTTCATAGATGTTCTTGTTAGTTTAACAAGTGTGCTTGACAATTTTCATGCGAAACGGGATGACGGTGCTTCGTTGGTGAAAAAACAAAAATAAGTGTTACATTTGGAGGTAACATTTGTTGTTCGACTTGTTTTTTTGCACATATCAAAATACTTAAGCTTTCCTCCTAAGAATTTGCAGGTATCATTTTGGTGTGGCAATGATCAAATTTTTTCCAAATATTTTTGACATTTGAAAAAAACATTTTTGATGGGCAGGAGTATATGCTGTCAAGAGCCGAATTGGATTTCCGCATTCTTATGCCTTTCTTTGTACATAGTGTACACCCGCGTAAATAATGGAAGAAGTTTGGTCAAGGAGTGCGTATCTATTTTGCTATTGTGAAGGACCGACGGAAGGTGTGTGGATCCATGACCTACAGGGTGTGCTCGGCCCTACTGCCCTGGTCCAATATGTTGGGAAACATTGCATGGAAAACAAAAAAATTCTATGCACACGCAAGATCTATCCATGGAGATGCATAGCAATGAGAGGGGAGAGTGTGTCTACGTACCCTCGTAGACCGTAAGCGGAAGCATTTAACAACATGGTTGATGTAGTCAAACTTCTTCGCGCTCCAACCGATCAAGTACCGAATGTGCGGCACCTCCGCGTTCTGCACACATTTAGCTCAATGATGTCCTCCATCTTCTTGATCCAGCAAGACAACAAGGTAGTAGATGAGTTCTGGCAGCATGACGGTGTGGTGATGGTGATGGCGAAGCTATCTCCGCAGGGGTTCGCCTAAGCACTACGAAAATATGATCGGGGGTGTAAATAGAGGAGGGGGTGCTGCACACGGCTATGATAATGTTCTCGTGTGCTAGGCACCCCCTCCCACATATATATAGGTGGGGGAGGAGGGAGCAGCCAGGAGGGCGGCCCAAGTAGGCCTGAATCCTACTTGGAATATCCTCCCAAGTGGCGCCCCTTCCTTATTTGGAGTGCGGGAGGAAGGAAGGAGGAGGTGGAGGCAGGAGGGGCCACGCCTCTCGTTTCCTTCCCCTAAGGCCGGCTAGCCAAGGGAAGGGGTGCACCAGACCCCTTGTGGGCTGGTCTGCCCCCCTTTGGCCCATAAGGCCCATACACTTGCCGGGGGTGACTGGAACCCCTTCCGGTGATCCGATGAGTACCTGGTGCACTCTGAAACTATTCTGGTGTTCGAATACCATCGTCCTATATCGAAACTCCTCGTCATGTCTGTGATCTCATCCAGGACTCGGAACAACATTCGGTCACCAAAATATATAACCCATATAACACTATATAGTCAACGAACGTTAAGCGTGTGGACCCTACGGGTTCGAGAACTATGTAGACATGACCGAGACACCTCTCCGGTCAATAAACAATAGCATAACCTAGATGCCCATATTGGCTCCTACATATTCTATGAAGATCTGTGTCGGTCGAACCATTATGACAACATAAGTAATTCCCTTTGTCCATCGGTATGTTACTTGCCCAAGATTCGATCGTATGTATCTTCATACATAGTTCAATCTCGTTACCAGCAAGTCTCTTTACTCATTCCGTAATACATCATCCTGCAGATAACTCATTAGTCACTTTGCTTGCAAGGCTTCTTATGATGTGTATTACTGAGAGGGCCCAGAGATACCTCTCCGATACTCAGAGTGACAAATCCCTAATCTCGATCTATGCCAACTCAACAAACACCTTCGGAGATACCTGTAGAGCATCTTTATGATCACCCATTTATATTGTGACGTTTGATTGCACACTCCTCCGGTATCCGGGAGTTGCATAATCTCATAGTCGGAGGAATATGTATTTGACATGAAGAAAGCAATAGCAATAAACTGAACAATCAAAATGCTAAGCTAACAGATGGGTCTTGTCCATCACATCATTCTCCTAATGATGTGATCCCATTATCAAATGACAACGCATGTCTATGATTAGGAAACCTTAACCATCTTTGATCAACGAGCTAGTCTAGTAGAGGCTTACTAGGGACACGATATTTGTTTATGTATCCACACATGTATTTAAGTTTCTGGTCAATACAATTCTAGCATGAATAATAAACCTTTATCATGATTTAGGAAATATAATAATAACCATTTTATTATTGCCTCTAGGGCATATTTCCATCAGTCTCCCATTTGCACTAGAGTCAATAATCTGGTTCACATCGCCATGTGATTAACACCCATAGTTCACATCGCCATGTGACCAACACCCAAATAGTTTACTAGAGTCAATAATCTGGTTCACATCGCTATGTGATTAACACCGAAAGAGTACTAAGGTGTGATCATGTTTTATTTGTGAGAGAATTTTAGTCAACGGGTTTGTCAGATTCAGATCCATATGTATTTTGCAAATTCTATGTCTACAATGCTCTGCATGGAGCTACTCTAGTTAATTGTTCCCACTTTCAATATGTATCCAGATTGGTACTCATAGTCATATGAATCGGTGTTGAAGCTTGCATTGACGTAACTCTTTACGACGAACACTTTATCACCTCCATAACCGAGAAAATATTTCCTTTGTTCTCTAAGGATAATTTTGACCGCTGTCCAGTGATCTACACCTGGATCACTATTGTACCCCCTTTCCAAACTCATGGCAATGTACACAATAGGGCTGGTAAACAGTATGTCATACTTTATAGAACCTATGGCTGAGGCATAGGGAATGACTTCCATCCTCTCTCTATCTTCTGTCGTGGCCGGGCTTTGAGTCTTACTCAACATCACACCTTACAATACATGCTAGAACTCCTTCTTTTACCGATCCATTTTGAACTCCTGCAAAATCATGTCAAGGTATGTACTCATTGAAAATCTTATCAAGCGTCTTGATCTATCTCTATAAATCTTGATGCCCAATATGTAGGAAGCTTCACCGAGGTCTTTCATTGAAAAATTCTGATTCAAGTATCCTTTAATGCTATCCATAAATTCTATATCATTTCCAATGAGAAATATGTCATCCACATATAATATCAAAAATGCTACAGAGCTCCCACTCACTTTCTTGTAAATACAGGCTTCAGCATAAGTCTGTATAAAACCATATGCTTTGATCACCTCATCAAAGCGTATATTCCAACTCCGAGATGCTTGTAGCAGTCCATAGATGGATCGCTGGAGCTTGCACACTTTGTAAGCACCTTTAGGATCGACAAAACCTTTTGGTTGCATCATATACAACTCTTCATTAAGAAATCCATTAAGGAATGCAGTTTCGACGACCATTTGCCAGATTTCGTAATCATAAAATGCGGCAATTGCTAACATGATTCAGACAGACTTAAGCATCGCTACGGGTGAGAAAGTCCCATCGTAGTCAACTCCTTGAACTTGGTCGAAAACCTTTTGCGACAAGTAGATCTTTGTAGATGGTGACATTACCATCAGCGTTTGTCTTCTTCTTGAAGATCCATGTATTCTCAATGGCTTGTCGATCATCAGGAAAGTCCACCAAAGTCCATACTTTGTTCTCATACATGGATCCTATCTCAGATTTCATGGCCTCAAGCCATTTATCAGAATCTGGGCTCATCATAGCTTCTTCATAGTTTGTAGGTTTGCCATGGTCTAGTAACATGACTTCCAGGACAAGATTACCATACCACTCTGGAGCGGAACATGCTCTGTTCGACCTACAAGGTCCAGTAGTAACTTGATCCGAAGTTTCAGGATCATCATCATTAGTTTCCTCTCTAGTTGGTGTAGGCATCACCAGAATGAATTTCTCTGATGTGCTACTTTCCAATTCGAGAGAAGGTGCAATTACCTCATCAAGTTCTACTTTCCTCCCACTCACTTTTTCCGAGAGAAACTCCTTCTCTAGAAATGCTCCATTCTTGGCAACAAAAATCTTGCCTTCAGATCTGTTGTAGAAGGTGTACCCAATTGTTTCCTTAGGGTACCTTATGAAGATGCACTTCTCTGATTTGGGTTTGAGCTTATCAGGATGAAGGCTTTTGACATAAGTGTCGTCACAACACCAAACTTGAAGAAACGGCAGCTTAGGTTTCTTGCTAAACCATAGTTCATACGGTGTCATCTCAATGGATTTAGATGGTGCCCTATTTAACGTGAATGCGGCTCTCTCTAACGCATAACCCCAAAACAATAGTGGTAAATCGGTTAAGAGAGATCATAGAATGCACCACATCTAATAAAGTACAGTTACGACAATTAGACACACTGTTATGCTGTGGTGTTCCTGGTGGCGTGAGTTGTGAAACTATACCACATTGTTTTTAATGAAGGCCAAACTCGTAACTCAAATATTCACCTCCACGATTAGATCGTAGAAACTTTATTTTCTTGTCACGATGATTCTCCACTTTACTCTGAAATTGTTTGAACTTTTCAAATGTTTCAGACTTGTGTTTCATCAAGTAGATATACCCATACCTACTTAAATCATCTATGAAGGTGATAAAATAACGATACCCACCGCGAGCTTCAACACTCATCGGACCGCATACATCGGTATGTGTTATTTCCAATAAGTCATTACCTCGCTCCATTGTTCCAGAGAATAGAGTTTTAGTCATCTTGCCCATGAGGCATGGTTCGCAAGTATCAAATGATTCATAAAAAGTGATTCCAAAAGTCCATGCGCATGGAGTTTCTTCATGTTCTTTACACCAATATGACATAAACGGTAGTGCCACAAATATGTTGCACTATCATATCATTATCAACTTTGCATATTTTCGCATCAATGTTATGAATATGTTTATCACTACAATTGAGATTCAATAAACAATTTATATTGGTGTATGACCATTGAAGGTTTTATTCATGTAAACAGAACAACAATTATTCTCTGACTTAAATGAATAACTGTTTTGCAATAAACATGATCAAATCATATTCATGCTTAACACAAACACCAAATAACATTTATTTAGGTTCAACACTAATCCCGAAGGTATATCAACCTTGGAATCATTTCCAACACACATCGTCACCTCCCCCTTAACTAGTCTCTGTTTATTCTGCAACTCTTGTTTCGAGTTACTCATCTTAGCAACTGAACCAGTATCAAATACACAGGGGCTACTACAAATACTAGTAAGGTACACATAAATAACATGTATATCAAATATACCTTTGTTCACTTTGCCATCCTTCTTATCCGCCAAGTATTTGGGGCAGTTCAGCTTCTAGTGACCATTCCCTTTGGAGTAGAAGCACTCAATTTCAGGCTTAGGTCCAGCTTTGGGCTTCTTCACGGGAGTGACAACTTGCTTGCCATTCTTCTTGAAGTTCTCTTTCTTTCCCTTGTCCTTTTTCTTGAAACTAGTGGTCTTGTTAACCATCAACACTTGATGCTCTTTCTTGATTTCTACCTTCGCCGATTTCAGCATCGCGAAGAGCTCGGGAATCGTTTTAGTCATCCCATGCATATTATAGTTCATCATGAAGTTCTAGTAGCTTGGTGATAGTGACTAGAGAACTCTGTCAATCACTATCTTATCTAGAAGATTAACTCCCACTTGATTCAAGTGATTGTAGTACCCAGACATTCTGAGCACATGCTCACTAGCTGTGCTATTCTCCTCCATCTTGTAGGCAAAGTACTTGTCAGAGGTCTCATACCTCTCGACCTAGGCATGGGTCTGAAATACCAATTTTAGCTCTTGGAACATCTCATATGCTCCATGGCATTCAAAACGTTTTTGAAGTTCCCGGATCTAAGTCGTAAAGCATGGCGCACTAAACTATTAAGTAGTCATCATGTCGAGCTTGCGAAACGTTCATAACGATTGCATATGCTCCTACAATAGGTGTGTCACCTAGCGGTGCATCAAGGACATAATTCTTCTGTGCAGCAATGAGGATAATCCTCAGTTCTTGGACTCAGTCCACATTATTGCTACCATCATCTTTCAACTTAGTTTTCTCTAGGAACATATAAAAATAGGGGAGCTATATCGCGAGCTATTAATCTACAACATAGATATGCAAAACTATTAAGACTAATTTCGTGATAAATTAAGTTCAATTAATCAAATTACTAATGAACTCCCACTCAAATAAACATCCCTCAAGTTATGTAAGTGATACATGATCTAAATCAACTAACCCATGTCCGATTATCACGTGAGATGGGGTAGTCATCAATGGTGAACATCTCTATGTTGATCATATCTACTATATGACTCATGTTCGACCTTTCGGTCTCTAGTGTTTCGAGACCATGTTTGTACATGCTAGGCTCGTCAAGTTTAACCCAAGTATTCTGCATGTTCAAAATTGTCTTACACCCATTGTATGTGAACGTAGAGTCTATCACACCCGATCATCACGTGGTGTCTCGGAACGATGGACTTTAGCAACGGTGCATACTCGGGGAGAACACTTTTATCATGAAATTAAGTGAAGGGATCATCTTATAATGCTACCGCCGTTCTAAGCAAAATAAGATGCATAAAGGATAAACATCACATGCAATCAAAATATGTGACATGATATGGCCATCATCATCTTGTGGTTTTGGTCTCCATCTCCAAAGCATTGTCATGATCTCCATCGTCACTGGCTTGACACCTTGATCTCCATCATAGCACCATTGCGTCGAGGTCATCACGCCAACTATTGCTTCTATAACTATCGCTAATGCATAGTGATAAAGTAAAGCAATTACATGGCGCCCTCCCCTTTGTTGTTGCAAGTTTTACGTGGCTGCTACGGGCTTCTAGGAAGAACCGTTCTTCAGTACGCAAAAAACCACAACGGTGATTCATCAAGTTTGCTATTTTAACCTTCTTCAAGGACTGGCCATAGTCAAATTCGATTCAGCTAAATTAGGAGAAACAGACACCCGTCAGCCACCTTTTATGCAAAACTAGTTGCATGTCAGTCGGTGGAACCGGTCTCATGTGTGTGGACATGTAAGGTTGGTTGATAACCCACAAGTATAGGGGATCGCAACAGTTTTCGATAATTAAGAGTGTCGAACCCAACGAGGTGCTAAAGGTAGAACAAATATTCCATCAAGTTCTATCAACCACCGATACAACTCTACGCACGCTTGACGTTCGCTTTACCTAGAACAAGTATGAAACTAGAAGTACTTTATAGGTGTTGTTGGATAGGTTTGCAAGATAATAAAGAGTATGTAAATAAAAAGTATGGGCTGTTTAGATAAAGAAACAATAAAGTAAATATAGCGAGTGTGGAAAAGTGGTGGTAGGAGTTGTGAAATTGCCCCTAAGCAATTGACTACTTTTCTAGACCGATAACAAGTATTATGTGGGAGAGGCCATTGCTAGCATGTCATCCCTGACTTGGAATTCTATGCACTTATGATTGGAACTATTAGCAAGCATCTGCAACTACTAATGTTCATTAAGGTAAAACCCAACCATAGCATTAAGATATATTGGTGCCCGTTCAATCCCGTATGCATCAATTTCTATGCTTGGTTGAAGCTTCTGTCACTCTTGCCCTCCAATACATAATCCTATCAACATACAACTAACCCTAGGGTGTGATCCACGCACGCAATCATATGATGGGCACCAAAGGACAACAACATAATCACAAGCAAATTAAATCAATTATAGCAATTCATCAACCACCGGTAGGACAACGAAAATCTACTCAGACATCATAGGATGGCAACACATCATTGGATAATAATATGAAGCATAAATCACCATGTTCAAGTAGAGGGTACAGCGGGTTGCGGGAGAGTGTACTACTGTAGATAGAGGGGGGAAGGTGATGGAGATGTTGGTGAAGATCGCGGTGATGATGATGGCCCCCGGTGGCACTCCGGTGCCACCGGAAGCGAGGGGGAGAGAGCCCCCCTCCTTCTTCTTCTTCCTTGACCTCCTCCCTAGATGGGAGAAGGGTTTCCCCTCTGGTCCATGGCCTCCATGGCACGGGAGGGGCGAGAGCCCCTCCAAGATTGGATCCGTCTCTCTGTCTCTCTCTGTTTCTGCGTTCTCAGATTCTCCCCTTTCACCATTTCTTATATTCCCGGAGATCCGTAACTCCGATTGGGCTTAAATTTTAACACGATCTCTATCCAGAAATTAGCTTTATTGCGGAGAAAGAAGGGCTCCAACCGCCTTACGGGGTGGCCACGAGGGTCAAGGGCGCGCCTGACACCCTGGGGCGCGCCCCCTACCTCGTGCCCCCCTCGGGCACCGTCTCGCAATGATTCCACTTCCCAAAATTCATAAATATTCCAAAATAAATCTCCGTCAGTTTTTATTCCGTTTGGACTCCGTTTGGTATGGGTTTTCTGTGAAACAAAAAACATGCAACAAACAGAAACTGGCACTGGGCACTGGATCAATATGTTAGTCCCAAAAATAGTATAAAAATTTGCCAAAAAGTATATGAAAGTTGAATAATATTGGCATGGAACAATCAAAAATTATAGATACGACGGAGACGTATCAGCATCCCCAAGCTTAATTCCTGCTCGTCCTCGAGTAGGTAAATGATAAAAAAAGATAATTTTTGATGTGGAATGCTACCTAGCATAATCTTGATCATGTAATCTAATCGTGGCATGAATATTAAGATACGAGTAATTCAAAGCAATAGTCTATCATTTGACATAAAGACAATAATATTTCAAGCATACCGACCAAACAATTATGTCTTATTGAAATAACATAGCCAAAGAAAGCTCATCCCTACAAAATCATATAGTTGGGCTATGCTCCATCTTCACCACACAAAGCATTCACATCATGCACAACCCCGATGACAAGCCAAGCAATTGTTTCATACTTTTGACGTTCTCAAACCTTTTCAACTTTCACGCAATACATGAGCGTGAGCCATGGACATAGCACTATAGGTTGAATAGAATATGATGGTGGAGGAGACAAAAAGGAGAAGATAGTCTCACATCAACTAGGCGTATCAACGGGCTATGGAGATGCCCATTAATAGATATCAATGTGAGTGAGTAGGGATTGCCATGCAACGGATGCACTAGAGCTATAAGTATATGAAAGCTCAAACTGAAACTAAGTGGGTGTGCATCCAACTTGCTTGCTCATGAAGACCTAGGGCATTTGAGGAAGCCCATCGTTGGAATATACAAGACAAGTTCTATAATGAAAATTCCCACTAGTATATGAAAGTGATAACTCAAGAGACTCTTTATATGAAGAACATGGTGCTACTTTGAAGCACAAGTGTGGTAAAAGGATAGTAACATTGCCCCTTTTTCTCCCCTTTTTTGCGGGCTTCTTTGGCCCCCCTTTTTTTATTCAGGCTTCTTTGGCCTCTCCCTTTTTTTTGGGCAATACTCTAATAATGATGATCATCACACTTTTATTTACTTACAACTCAATATTACAACTGGATTTAGAACAAAGACATGACTCTATATGGATGCCTCCGGCGGTGTACCGGGATGTGCAATGATCTAGCATTGCAATGATATCAAAAAATGAACAACCATGAAAACATCATGCTAGCTATCTTACGATCATGCAAAGCAATATGACAATGAATGCTCAAGTCATGTATATGATGATGATGGAAGTTGCATGGAAATATATCTCGGAATGGCTATGGAAATGCCATGATAGGTAGGTATGGTGGCTGTTTTGAGGAAGGTATATGGTGGGTTTATGGTACCGGCGAAAGTTGCGCGGTACTAGAGAGGCTAGCAATGATGGAAGGGTGAGAGTGCGTATAATCCATGGACTCAACATTAGTCATAAATAACTCACATACTTATTGCAAAAATCTATTAGCATCGAAACAAAGTACTACACGCATGCTCCTAGGGGGATAGATTGGTAGGAAAAGACCATCGCTCGTCCTCGACCGCCACTCATAAGGAAGACAATCAATAAACACCTCATGCTCCGACTTCGTTACATAACGTTTCACCATACATGCATGCTATGGGACTTGCAAACCTCAACACAAGTATTTCTCAATTTCACAATTACTTGACTAGCATGACTCTAATATCACCACCTTTATATCGCAAAACTATTGCAAGGAATCAAACATATCATATTCAGCGATCTACAAGTTTATGTAGGATTTTATGAATAACCATGTGAATGACCAGTTCCTGTCATCTCTCTAAATAGATATAAGTGAAGCAAGAGAGTTTTAATTCTTTCTACGAAAGCTATGCCCATGCTCTAACAAATATAAATGAAGCAAAAGAGCATTCTACAAATGGCGGTTGTCTATGTAAAGAGAAACAGGCAATCCAAACTTCAAATGATATAAGTGAAGCACATGAAGCATTCTATAAAGCCATACTCAAAAGATATAAGTGAAGTGCAATGAGCATTCTATAAATAAACCAAGGACTATCTCATACCAGAATGGTGCATAAAAAGAAAAAGAAAAACCTAAATGTAAAAGACGCTCCAAGACTTGCACATATCGCATGAACGAAACGAATCCGAAAACATACCGATATTTGTTGAAGAAAGAGGGGATGCCTCCCCAGCATCCCCAAGCTTAGACGCTTGAGTCTCTTTGAATATTTACTTGGGGTGCCTCGGGCATCCCCAATCTTGAGCTCTTGCCTCTCTTCCTTCTTCTCACATCAAGACCTTCTCAATCATCGAACACTTCATCCACACAAAACTTCAACAGAAAACTCGGTAAGATCCGTTAGTATAATAAAGCAGATCACCACTATAAGTACTGTTGCAAACCAATTCATATTTTGTTTTTGCATTGTGTCTACTGTAGTATAACTTTTTCATGGCTTAATCCACTGATATAAATTGATAGTTTCATCAAAACAAGCAAACTATGCATCAAAAACAGAATCTGTCTAAAACAGAACAGTCTGTAGCAATCTAAACATTCACCATACTTATGATACTTGAAAAATTCTGCCAAAATTAGGAAAAATAAACAATTTGTACAAAAAGACAGTGCAAAAAGAATCAGAACCATTTGACATTCCAGTAAAAAAAATTAAAATTCATGCACTACAGCCAAAGTTTCTGTCCTGCACCGCACAAACCAACAAGCATCGTAAACATCCTAAAGGCAAGCCTTGGCACATTATTTTTATAATACAATGGAATTGTACAAGGGGATAATTATTTTTATTGAAAAGTTTCTGTAATCAAGATTCACAAAGTTTCCGTGAGCATGAACAAAGTTCAAGGCTAGCTCCCACTTCAACAATGCTTGTCTTTCTCAGTTTTGCTTTCCTTTTTGAAAAAGTTTTGGGTTCCCCTCTTTATTTTTGTTGCTTTTAAACTATATATATGAAAGCACTCAACAGGAATAAATGACTCTCTAAAACTTCCTGGTTGTCTCCCTAGCAGCGCTTTCTTTAAAGCCATTAAGCTAGGCATATAGTGCTCGAGTAATGTATCCACCCGGATCCCAAGGTATATCAAAGCCAATTTTAATTAACAATGATTTGTAATTTAGTAGTGAGCACAAAGTAACATATATCAAGCAATGATGAAGCCTAACTCTCTTCCTATGCATCGGCATGTCATAAAAGAACAATTCATGCACACCTAGTAAAGGCCAATTCATAGTATAAACAGTTTGTTGCAATTTTATCATATTGGAAACATAGAGAGGTGGAGATATAGTTCCTCTCTCATAATAATTGCAAGTAGGAGCAGCAAACACATGCATATTATATTCATCAAAATCATCATGTGTAGTAGTAAAAGGCAACCCATCAATATAATCCTTAATAAGGGCAAACTTCTCCGATATAGTGTAGTTTGGAGAATTCAAAAAGATAATAGGACTATCATGTGTGGGTGCAATAGCAACAATTTAATGTTTAACATAAGGAACTATAGCAAGTTCATCTCCATAAGCATAATTCGTATTGGCATCTTGGCCACAAGCATAGCAAGCATCATCAAAAAGGGATATTTCAAAAGAATCGATGGGATCGTAGCAATTACCATAATATTCATCCTTCGGTAAGCATGAAGGGGAATTAAAAAATGTATGAGTTGAAGAGTTACTCTCATTAGAAGGTGGGCACGGGTGATCAATCCACTCTTCCTCCTTTTGTTCTTCGCTCTCCTCCTCAGCTTTTTCATCCAATGAGCTCACAGTGTCATCAACTTCTTCTTCCATAGATTCCTGCAAAATATTAGTCTCTTCTTGGACAGCGGAGTAGTACTCAATATATGGTTCAACATAGGCATTAGAAGCATAATTATCATAGCAATATTTAAATATGGCAAAATTTTCAGATTTGTAAAGAGTAGCATCATACTTTTCAATCAAAGAAGCAATTTCGTAAGCACCCTTAAAAGCAACAAATTCTTCAATTTGTTGAACATCATAGTAACTATAAACACCCTTAGCATAAGAGGATACGATTCCATTATCACTAAACAAACATTGGTAGGGAAGGTGTTTCTTAGGGTCTTCAAAACAACAATTATAATCATATATTTCACATAAATTCCAAGCATAGCATTGCAAACGATGAATTTGATCCAGTAAAAGTTTCCCTTTTTCAGATATTCAGTGTCGCACATAACAAGCATGCTCATCTAAAGATTTGCCCTCAACTAAGCTAGTTGGGGTTTCAGCACGAGCACATAGGGATCGAAGATGATCCAAGTAATAAGCTTCAGCAGTGTGATAGATTTTGAGTGGTTCTTCAACCATTGGTTTAGTAGGTACAACTAATTTTTTTGGTATTTTGCGTTTCCTACCCATAACTAAAGATAGAAAACAACTAAGAACAACAAATAAAAATTACTTAGTGATAAAGCAAACAAGCACACACAAGAATATTCACCCCACGCTATTGCTCCCCGGCAACGGCGCCAGAAAAAGGTCTTGATAACCCACAAGTATAGGGGATCGCAACAGTTTTCGATAAGTAAGAGTGTCGAACCCAACGAGGAGCTAAAGGTAGAACAAATATTCCCTCAAGTTCTATCGACCACCGATGCAACTCTACGCATGCTTGACGTTCGCTTTACCTAGAACAAGTATGAAACTAGAAGTACTTTGTAGGTGTTGTTGGATAGGTTTGCAAGATAATAAAGAGTACGTAAATAAAAAGTAGGGGCTGTTTAGATAAAGAAACAATAAAGTAAATATAGCGAGTGTGGAAAAGTGGTGGTAGGAGTTGTGAAATTGCCCCTAAGCAATTGACTACTTTTCTAGACCGATAGCAAGTATTATGTGGGAGAGGCCACTGCTAGCATGTCATCCCTGACTTGGAATTCTATGCACTTATGATTGGAACTATTAGCAAGCATCCGCAACTACTAATGTTCATTAAGGTAAAAACCAACCATAGCATTAAGATATATTGGTCCTCCTTCAATCCCGTATGCATCAATTTCTATGCTAGGTTGAAGCTTTTGTCACTCTTGCCCTCTAATACATAGTCCTATCAACATACAACTAACCCTAGGGTGTGATCCACGCGCGCAATCATATGATGGGCACTGAGGGAGTCCTGGATTAGGGGGTGTCCGGATAGCCGGACTATAACCTTTGGCCGGACTCTTGGACTATGAAGATACAAGATTGAAGACTTCGTCCCGTGTTCGGATGGGACTTTCCTTGGCGTGGAAGGCAAGCTTGGCAATACGGATATGTAGATCTCCTCCCATTGTAACTGACTCTGTGTAACCCTAGCCCTCTCCGGTGTCTATATAAACCGGAGGGTTTTAGTCCATAGGATGAACAACAATCATACCATAGGCTAGCTTCTAGGGTTTAGCCTCTCTGATCTCGTGGTAGATCTACTCTTGTACTACCCATATCATCAATATCAATCAAGAAGGAGTAGGGTTTTACCTCCATCGAGAGGGACCGAACCTGGGTAAAAACAATGTGTCCCTTGTCTCCTATTACCATCCGCCTAGACGCACAGTTCGGGACCCCCTACCCGAGATCCGCCAGTTTTGACACCGACATTGGTGCTTTCATTGAGAGTTCCGATGTGCCGTCGTCATCAGGAAGGATGCCTCATCCCGTCTTTAAAGACGGCACTGTTGCTAAGGGAGCTTTGCCTGTCAGCCAAACTCTCTGGCTAGGTGGTTTTCTTATGACCACCTGTTCGGCCGCTGCGCCGACGATGACTTCTTGGATCATCAAAAGCAATCTTCACATCAACTCGGAACTCGCCGAGCAGGTAGATCCAATGGAGCTCTCTTCCCTAAACGAGCTCTTGGATCGCATCGCCGCCCTAGGAGTCGCTACAGACTACGATCAGATTGGGCCTAAACCCGATCTGAGAGAGATCAACTCTCCCCAGGTCACCCATCACGTTGCAGTGGTGGAGGAACAATGCGGCGACCCTTCATCTATCTTAAGGACTAGCTTTGTCCGGATTCCCGATCCCTCCAAGCCGGATACCTGCGGAGGGGAGGACGTCAATCAAGACCTGAACCTAGAGTCAGGCAGCGGGCTAGATTCAGTGGAAAACATCCAAGAATCCAAACTTCCGAGTTCGGAAACTCCTTGGCCCCTGAGTCTCAGATTGGTTGAGGTTTCGGATTCAATTTCACCCACCCACCCAAACATAAGCGATCTATCCCAAATTAGGCAAGAGCCCAAAGAAACAGTACACCATTACTGGGCCAGATTCCTCCTGGTCATGAACAGGATAAAGGACTGCCACGAGGAAGACGCAATTTCATTCTTCTGCAATAATTGCACAGACAAGGGAATCCTCAACGCCATAAGTCGCCGTGAAATTACACGCTTTGACGACTTGGCGTCCATAGTACGAAAGTACTGTGCGATGGAAAGCGCCTGGAAAACCGAAATAAAATTTTGGGACAATCCAGCCCTGAATACAACCCAGTCCGAAATAAAAGGGTGCATTATCACCAGACACCCGGGTTAAACACCAAAAAGCAAAAACTCTCCACAGGGCATGGAACCATACTGGAGGGATGGCTCAAGGGACCCTGTAAAATTCACAGTGCAGAGGGCGCCACACCAACCCATAGCCTTAGAGCATGTTGGATACTCCGGCAGGTGGCCAAAAGTGGCGAAGAACTTCTAAACCCAGAAGCCACAGAGCACCAGCCCAGGGATACCAGTACGGTATTAACAGTCTTCGAGACATTCGCATCAAATAATATGCGAAAACGAACACTCCGCAGCCTTGCCGAAGTCTACCACGTGGCCACAATAAACCCATGGAGTGACACGGCTATTACTTTTAATGCCAGTGACGAACCTAAATTCCGAACAGCCCGAGCACTAGCCGCATTGGTCCTCAGTCCAATAGTGGACGGCTTTCGCCTCACCAAGGTACTCATGGACGGTGGCAGCGGATTGAACCTCATTTATGAGGAAACCCTTTGAAAAATGGATATAGACTGGAACCGCATTGAGCGAAGCAGCACAACCTTTAGAGGAATAATCCCCAGTCGAGAAGCACGCTGTATAGGAAAAATCACACTAGATGTGGTGTTCGGCACACCGGATAATTACAGGTCCGAAGAGGTCACGTTCCAAGTGGCCCCGTTCAGTAGCGGATACCATGCTCTATTAGGGCGGGAGGCATTTACAATCTTCCAAGCCATACCCCATTACGGGTACATGAAGCTCAAAATACCCGGGCCCAACGGAATCATCACTCTTGCTAGTGATCTGGACATAGCACTCCGCGCCGAAAATAAGACAGCCGCACTGGCCCTCGAGCCACTATCCGAAACCCTAGCGGCCGAGGAACTGACTGCGCTGCGCTCCACGGTGAACACGGACGACGTGATACTTGATAAAAGATCCAAGTCCACTTCCTTTAAACCGGCGGACGAAATAGTCAAATTCCAAGTCCATCCAACGGACCCTACAAAAAGCAGCTTCCATCGGGGCACAAGTAAACCCTGATGTAGGCACCGCACTACGAGAGTTACTACGCGAGAACTGGGACATTTTTGCCTGGCACCCTTCAGACATGCCAGGAATCCCACGCAGGCTGGCCAAGCACAGCCTAAATATCCTAAAAGGATTCAAGCCAGTCAAGCAGGCTCTTCGGCGTTTCTCCGAACCTAAGAGACAAGCCATGGGAGAGGAACTAGCCAAGCTATTGTAGGCCGGATTCATCAGAGACATAAAACATATGGACTGGCTAGCAAACCTGGTGATGGTACCAAAGAAGGACAAATCCTGGTGCATGTGCATCGATTTTAAGGACCTCAACAAGGCTTGCCCAAAGGATCCCTTCCCCATCCCCGCATCGATCAAATCATCGACTCTACTGCAGGACACTATTCATTGTGTTTCCTCGAGGCATACTCCGGCTACCATGAAATTAAGATGGCAGAGCCAGACCAGGACGCAACGACATTCATCACACCATACGACCCATTCTGCTTCAACACAATGCCCTTCGGGCTCAAAAACGCAGGCGCAACATATCAGCGCATGACTCAGACATGTCTGGGAAACCAGATCGGCAAAACAGTGGAGGCATACGTAGATGACGTGGTCGTCAAAACCAAGCATGTCGAATCTCTAGTAGACGACTTGAGGCTCACATTCGATAACCTCCGAACATACGACATCAAGCTCAACCCGAAAAAATGCGTTTTCGGCGTACCAGCCGAAAAGCTCTTGGGCTTCATTGTATCTGATAGTGGAATTGAAGCAAATCCAGCCAAGATCCGAGCTCTATCACAATTGGACATCCCAAAGGACCTCAAACAAATACAAAAATTGACCGGATGCGTGGCGGCTCTAAGCCGCTTTATCTCCCGCTTGGGAGAAATGGCATTACCCCTTTATCGCCTCCTCCGGCGCACCGAACACTTCGAGTGGACGGACGCCGCCACGGCCGGACTCGACGAAATAAAAGCCATATTGGCAACAAACCCAGTCCTGGCCGCGCCAAACATTGGTGAACCAATGCTATTATACATTGCGGCAACTCATCAAGTTGTAAGCACAGTGCTCGTCGTCGAACGAGAAATGGACGGACACAAATTCCTCCTTCAAAAGCCGGTTTACTACGTGTCCACTGTCCTTACTCCATGCAAGTCACGGTACCCGCATTATCAAAAGATAGCGTACGCGGTATTTATGGCATCCCGGAAGTTGCGACACTACTTTCAAGAGTGTTCGATAACGGTAGCCTCGGAAGTACCACTTAACGATATTATAAACAACCACGACGCGACAGGCCGGATTGCCAAATGGGCCATTGAGCTCCTCCCGTTCGACATAACTTACAAGCCACGGCGAGCTATTAAGTCGCAAGTTTTGGCCGACTTCGTCGCCGAATGGACGGAAGCCGAACTCCCTAAAGAGTACGGCACATATTCCAACTGGATCATGCACTTCGACGGCTCTAAAATGTTGGCTGTTCTGGGGGCTGGCATCGTTTTGAGGTTCCCAACAGGAGATACAATTCAATACGTACTCCAGATAATGTATACGGACTCCAACAATGCAGCCGAATATGAGGCCCTTCTACATGGTCTCCGGATGGCAGTATCCATGGGCATTCAATGCCTAGAGGTGCGCGGGGATTCAAACCTCGCGATATCCCAAATAAATGGAGACTTTGATGTCAAGGATCTGAAAATGGCAGCTTATCGTAATGCCGTCCTAAAAATGTCAGCTCGGTTTGAGGGGCTCGAATTTCACCATATAGCCCGGGAAAACAATCAGGCAGCAGACGTCCTGGCACGCATCGGCGCAAAACGCGATGCCGTCCCTCCCAACATCTTCTTGGAAAGGCTATTCAAGCCATCCGTAGTATGGGAAGGGGAACCCGGAAATAACATCCCGGACCCAACCGCACTGCCCAACACCGAACATTCTGACATAATTGGAGGCTCTGCCAACGAAATAACATCTTCAGCCCACGTAATAATGGCAGTCATCGCCCCGTGGCCAGAACCATTCCTAGCCTACCTAACTAAGCAGGGACTTCCCGAGGACCAAAACGAGGCACGCTGCATAGTGCGGCGATCTAAAGCCTATAAAGTCCATGAGGGAGAGCTTTATAAGAAAAGCACCACCGGAGTCCTTCAAAGGTGCATCTCCGAAGAGGAAGGGCGGAATCTTCTGGCTGAAATTCATGCCGGACTCGGTGGTCACCGCGCTGTAGCCCGGGCCCTTGTAAGCAAGGCCTTCCATACAGGCTTCTATTGGCCGACGGCCCGGGCAGACGCTCAGGACTTAGTCCAATGATGCATTGGTTGCCAGATTTTTGCTAACCAAAGCCATATGCCACCCACCGCCCTCCAAACTATCCCCATCACCTAGCCCTTCGCGGTCTGGGGGCTTGACATGGTTGGAC
The DNA here is from genome assembly GCF_018294505.1 of Triticum aestivum. NCBI lineage: Eukaryota > Viridiplantae > Streptophyta > Magnoliopsida > Poales > Poaceae > Triticum > Triticum aestivum. The sequence goes on from NC_057800.1 coordinate 187,035,417, forward strand.
CCCTTAAAGGAGGAACCCACAAGCAAAAATACTTACTGGTCATGGTGGATAAGTTCACCAAATGGATAGAGGCCAAGCCTATTAAAACGGCCGAATCCGGACCAGTGATAGACTTCATATCCGGGGTCGTACACCGTTACGGCGTCCCCCACAGCATCATCTCTGATAATGGCACAAACTTTACGGCCGACGAGGTAAAACTCTGGTGCAAAAACATGGGCATCAAGCTCGACTATGCTTCAGTCTATCACCCACAAACTAACGGTCAGGTCGAGCGAGAAAATGGTCTAATCATGAGCGGCATCAAACCCAGGTTAGTGCGGTCCCTCAAGGAATCTAACATGCACTGGGTAGAGGAGCTCGACTCTGTACTCTGGGGGCTGCGGACCACGCCGAATCGCACTACCGGATACACACGATTCTTCATGGTATACGGCGCAGAGGCAGTTCTGCCCTGCGACATAATACATGACTCACCTCGAGTGCGCATGTATGAAGAAAGAGAAGCCGAGCTCGATCGCCAGGACAGTTTGGACGCCTTGGAGGAGGAGCGTAATGTGGCAAAAGCCTGTTCCGCATTCTATCAACAGCAGGCTCGAAGATACCAAAGCAAAGAAGTACGGGCCAAAACTTACAACGTTGGCGAGTTAGTTCTACGCCTGCCGGATAAGAAAAAGGACAAACTCAAGCCCAAGTGGGAAGGTCCCTTCATTATTGACCAAGTCCTGACTAGTGGAGCGTACCGTCTACGGGATGCATTGGATAATCGACTCGAGCCGAACCCATGGAACGCAGCCTGACTCCGAAGATTCTACGCCTAGCACTGGACTCTGTGTTCGTCTCCTTCCTCTGTCCATTTCTTATACACTATCTGTCTTATATTTTTCTCCTTCTCCCTTTCTTTTCTCTCACAACCTTTAGAGGCCCATTCGTGCCTTGTTTGCACGCAACTGACGCGCTATCCGCGCTCATTATACTTGGGGGCTTCTTTAACAGAAGCGTATTCATACGGGCTTTATGCCCAACACATGTGTTATCCTTCCGCATGTACCCTTTATTCACCATTATATGCATCGATATGACTTAAGTTTTGGCCAAGCTGGGTTGCCTAGCTCTTGTATTTATGCCCTACGTTCCCGGTAATTCGGCTAGGGCATAAGGGGAGCACCTCTGCGATTGTTACTGCCGGGTCAGCCGGATGTGTACCTCAGACTGGGTGAAGCCGAAAGCTAGCGTTCTTAAGGGAATATTCGGTCGGTGAACTAAAGATGATTTTTCACTTATTTACTTATGCGCCCCCAAATGTTTTTTCCGCGTCTCTTCTCGCAGTCCGGACATGCACTTTAGGGCATGCCTCCCAGGGAAAGGAACCCCTAACGGAACTATTCTCCCTGGAAGATGTTTCTTACTAACCATGTAATATAACATAACTAGTTGGGCACTTGTCTGTTCAAGCACTAATGACCCCTACGCCTGGTCTCCATGCATGCCCCTACATAACCGAGAGGGTATTCGGATACACTCCGGACCGTCGGGTCCTGAGGTTGAAGCGAAAAGGTCCGCCACGACAAACGATCTACAATCCGGCTAGAAGGCATTATACATGTCACTTTAAATTACATAGTCAATTTGACTGGTTGAATTCCTCTTCAATACCATCCAATAGGCTGTCTAGTCTACAGTCCTGTTGGGAATACTTTGCGGCCAATTCTACTTGGACGTACACTAAGCTCACAGGGATCTCCTCCCCATCAGACCCCACAGGTCCGACCTCGGCCATGTGGTTTGGGTCTTCACCATGGCCCAGGCTTCCCTGGCACCTTGACGGCAGGTGTGACACTCCAAAATTTTAATTTGGTTTTCATCAAAAACTTTGTGGTTTTTGAAAAGAGGCCATTTAATTTTTTTTCCAAAAAATCCTTCCTCTTAAAAACTTTCTTTTCTTTGGCAAGGATTTTATTTTTTCTTCAAACTGTGGTGTTTGATCTTTTGAAACTTCTTCTCTGTTGGTTCCCTCTCAAATTATTTTGGGAGTTTAATTTGTTTTTCTTTTAAAAAAGAAACTCTATGAAAATTTGGGATTTTCATATCTTGGAAACCACCCATGACTTGGCATTTTTGCCCAGATGGTAAAACCCCTCCAAAACCTCCCCTCCTCCTTGTAATTAGCCTAAGTTCTCTGTCCCAACTAATCCAAGCAAGTTTTGAATTTTATTCTAATTATTTTCCCCTCAAATCAATTCTGCAAATTATTTTGAGCCTTAGTGATTTTCAAAGCAAGTACCACTTTGCCTTTGAGTTTTTATCCCAAACCAACTCTCCTGGATAGTCCTTGGTACCCACAACCCAGAACCATCTTGATCCACTCCTCCTCTTTTCAAATTTTTCAAAATTCAGTCTCTGCAAGTTTGGACCAGATTTGCCAAATTTGGTGAAATTCATACCTACACTTCTCCAAAAATTTCACCAAAAATCAGGCAGCCTACTGGAGCAATGAGAAGCCACTCCACCAAAAATCAGCTCAAGCAAAAATCCCCAGAGGCCAAAAACATTCTGTCGAACACCTGAGCTGCACTGTTCCTTTGCAAATTCAGAAAATTCAGATTTCAGTGTCGTTTTCTTCGTCAGAGGTTCAGACACATGTTCACAGTGCACTTGGCACGTTCCTCGCCGCCTCTTCCTACTGTCCGGAGCACCACACGCACACTTGGCCTCTTCCTGGCATCGGTGGCACGCTGGCCCGCCCTCGCCGGCGTCTTCTGCGGCGTCGGGACCTCCCGTGGCGGCCGACAGGGGACGGAACGGCGGCTCCACGCCGTTCGGCGTCGCCCAATGCCCCTCTGCTCTCCGCGTGGCCTCATGCATGCCAGCGCACGCCCGTGGCACCGTCGCCGTGGCCCGGCAAGCACAGAACATGCTCACTGCCGCCGACGGGCCCGCGCCGTCCCGTTCTGTCGAACTCGCCCCTAGTACCAAATCCCAGCCCGATTAGCACCTAAATGGAACCGGTGGACCTCAACGGCGTTGCCCAAGCCCCTAATCCCACTGCTCAACCACAGCGCCGCCGTAATCACTCGCCGGACTTATCCCGTTCGCGGCAACCGCCTCGGGCCGGCTATATATAGCGCCCCTAAGCTCCCTCTCGCCCCCGCACACCTCCACCACCTCCTTGGACCCGAACCAGCAATTAGAAGAGCCTCGAGGGGCCCTTCTTCCTCGACTCCGGCCGCCTCGCTCCGCCTCGGCCACCAGCTCGATTCGCTCCGGTGAGGCCGTCTCCGGCGCCCAAACCCCGTCCGTTACCCCCTCTAGCTACCAGAAGCCTAACCCCCTCCTCAATTTGATCTTCACAGCTCTCTCCGACGAAGTCCGCAACCACCCGAGCCGCCGTCCGCCGGAGCCAGGCTCGCCGTCGACGTGGTACTCGCCGGCGACCACCACCACCACCAACCGACGCGGAATGGCGCCCTGATCACGGAGGTACCCTCCGATCCCCCTGCCTCGCCGTGGATCGCCGCCGGCGACCACCGCGGCTCTCGGGCGCCGACGAGCTTCGTTTCCCCCTTTTGAAAGTTCAAACCTGACAGGCGGGACCCGCTGTCAGCCTCTCTGTCCTTTCTAAACGAAGCATTTTCTGGAAATGCCTTCTGCCAAATGCGCTTTCCCTTTGGGCTGGCGTAGTTTCTGCCGAAGCGTTTTCTGTTTTTATAAGCTAGCCCCTGGAAATTTTCTGTTTCATTACAGATGAGTCCCTGGACAAAAAACCCTTATAACTTTTAAACAGAAAGGTATTTTTGATTGATTCTTTTTCTGTTCTCTTTAAAATTTTGTCTAGTTTTTAATCAGATTTATTTGAAAAATATTTGGAATACTTTTTGTGCACCCCTTGGTATTTACGATAGCGCATATATTTTCTTTATACCGTAGATACCGAAGGAGGTGACGGAGCCGCGAACTTCACCGAGCTAGGCTCTGACTACTCTGAACCAGGCAAGCATGTTTGAACTTTTGATATGATGAGTGTCTTGGCATGTTTTGCATTTAGTTAGCTTCATGGCATGTTGAGGAGCATATCGATGAACGTTATTTTATGCAATATTGAGGTAAGTGAGTTCGATGATCCATAAGTGGATGGATGTGAGTATGAATGGCCATGTGTTGGCATGAGGATGGGTAAGATGGCAGTGTCGTAGCATGCCAGTCTTATGCCAGACTATGTGACTTCAGTGTCAAACCGTATCGATCCAGTTCCTCTCATTTCCTTCCCTGTACTACCACATGTTTTCCGCAAGGAATGTGGTTTAGTAAGTTGCAAACCGCTTTCCTGGTACACACCAAAAGGAGAGGCCATGATGATGGTTCCATGGCCCTGGATTAAAGCCAGTCATCCGGTCAGGGGGCATGGGTGTTTCCGGTTGGGACCGAGAGGGGGGCACCCCTTAGAGCGCGCGTATATAAATTTGATCCCATGCTATTCGAGATTGTGATCTCCCCGTCTCAAAAGTTTTTCTTGGACGATGTCTAGGGTGATTCCTAGCATCGAGAGGTAGGATGGGTGTGTACTGGTTAGCTGTGTTTTCTTCCGAAATACCGTAAACGGAACTAGTCCTTCGTGACTACGGAAATCCGTTGGCTGTGGGAAAAATTTTGTACAAACTCTGCAGAGTCATATATTCCTCGAATCATCTATTCCATGTCCAAATTCGTATTATCTTGTCCTAACAGTATCGGTTTGATGACAGAGACTCCGGTGAATCCCATGAGTGCTAAGTCCGGTTAAATGATTATTCCTGTGGATGGACTAACCTATTTATTCTCATGAATTGAACATTTATTATGAGCATTATTTCCTTGTGAATAAAAGCCCTTTCTGCGATGTCGCTCAGACGTCCGACTGTGGCATCGTTGTATTTTACTTTCTTTTAAAGCTCTTTCTGTGACGTCGCCCCGACGTCCGACTGTGGCATTTCTTTTAAAAGCCCTTTATGTGGTGTCGCTAAGACGCCCGACTGTGGTATTTCTTTTAAAGCCCTTTCTGTGATGTCGCCCCGACGTCCGACTGTGGCATTTCCTTTAAAGCCCTTTATGTGGTGTCGCTAAGACGCCCGACTGTGGCATCATTTCCTTATATTTATTTATTCACCTTTCGAGGCGTCGCATCAGACACCCGATCGGTATTCATTTATGTTGTTGGGATTTCTGGCGGACTACCGCCGTTTCCCTTTTACTTACCTTGTTATGCTAATTTTTGAATGTACATTGGTGAATCATTCATGACGCATTCATGCATGCATTTGTTATATCTTACGTCCGAACTGTCTTGCGAGTACTTTCAAAGTACTCACTGGCTTGTTGATTTGGCCAAATGCTGACGAAGGCGATCTCATGGATGAAGAGTTTGATAGCGAGTCCGACACCTAGAGGAGTCCCAGTCAGTCTCGTGCGACCCTGGATTTGGTCACTGTTTTATATCCGCTTCCGCTACCAAATAAATTCATCGAGCCTCACCTCGACGCTCGATGAGATGACAGACTTAGAGTCTTGTATCTCTCTCCCCGCTGTGTTTCTCCACCACCGCCCTATCCTCGAGTCAGTAGTATGCCTCCACACCACTGTGTCATGTCCGCCATTATGTATAATTATTGGCGTGCTTGTAATAATTTGGTTGAGCAACCGTAGTTCGACCCTGTAATATATTTTATGCTACTGGCTTATTGTATCAAGAATTTGTCTACCAGTGAGGAGGATTTCTCTCATACTGGACTCAAAAGATTGGTTTCTCAATAAATATTTTTATTGGAAAACCGGTCGTGACAAGCTTGGTACCAGAGCCAGGCTGACTGTAGGAAGCCACTAGGTGCGATC